>NC_142546.1:13467500-13767500 GCF_056151865.1 Erythranthe guttata | reverse complement strand
ATATAAGCATAGAAATTCGAATTCACACAAGATCCATGCAAACCTAGCACAGCTCAATCTCATAGCTTGGATGATAAGATGATTTCAGATTAGTGTTAATATTTACCATTCTACCATCCACAGAGATTAAACAAATGTAATGAGTAAATTTTCAGAAAGCAAAGAATATATTGCAAGTCGAGAAATTTCCAGTGAAGTTTTTGCTCCCGTGCTATTGTGCGCCAAGTTTTTACTCTGGAGTTGCTCTAACTAAGTACTTATTTTCAAAAGGTAGGAATGTTTGTAAATTGAAATGAAAAACTAACTTTGATCACTTAATTTATATAAGTTTATTAAACAGTCAACTTTTAAGTTGACCTTTCTTCTAAACAAACTTTAATTTGTTTTTGTAATACCTCTCATATAATCGATTTGAATAAATATAATGATGCCACAAATGTGAATGCATCTCGAAAAAGTTAAATTGTTAACATATGCTTTTGAGATTATACTTTAAAATTTATTATAAAAGAGCAAAAAAGTAAAAGAATAAATTGGAGATTTACCAAGTGAGGGATTTTTTTTAAGAAAGTACGTATATGAAGGAATAGTTATAATTAAGCATATATGAGGGGTTTTTTGTAATTTGATCTTATATCAGGAGTTGATTGTAATTTGTCCTTAAAAGTTATGGCATGGAAAGAGATTAATATAAACTTGTGAGCCCACAAGCATCAAATAAAAGGCCCACTAATCTACTTCAGTTCAACTACCTTTCTTCCTCCCTTCTGCAATCCAAATTAAATACAACCAAACGACGTCGCTTTCATCATTTTCCTCTCTCTAACTTCCAACCCAATTTACAACTACAGCGCACTTACCCCGATTGCTTACGCACACACTCTTCATCGTACCCCACATTTTCCATATCTACACTGCTTAGCTTCAAATCCATGTTAATTTGAGCTGAATCTCACTAATTATTGCGCAGTAATTGTGTTTTTTCTGGGGGGAATTTGATTGTGCTTGAGTATTTTTTGCTTGTGAATCTCTTAGGGATTTGATGATTGAACTTCGGAGGAAGTTTCTGGAGTTTTGAGTTGAGTTTCATCGGTGTCTGTGTGTGTGTGTGTGTTAAATGGAGGTGGAGAAAGCTCGGACGGCAAATCGAAGTACGAGGTTTGACGAGGTGTCGATGGAGAGAAGTAAGAACTTCGTTACTGCATTACAGGTATACTTCGTTTGCTTTTGATTTTTTTGAATTTTTTTTTGTTTTGTTTATTGGTTGACATTTTAGGATCAGATCTAAGGATGGTTGTGCTGTGACTTGTGCATGATATTTAGCTTGTGTTGTTTACTGGTTGATTTCTGGTTGACTTATAGTTTGACTGAATGCTTGTTTGATCTATTTTTAGTGGATGAAAATTGAATTAGATTCTGCAATTGGCATCAACTTTAGTGATTTAGTTTTTTCGATCTTTGGTGATTTGATTATTTGCCGTGATGTGTATCCTATGAATTATTCTTCTTATTCTCTATGTGTGTGTGTGTGTGTGTGATGGAACTTGTGGGTTATGCTTGATCAAATTCGCCAGTTTAGACGATTCAGTTCAAATTTTCTTTAGTTGTCAATTTTTTTTCTGTCCAGGTTCATCATAACTTAGTTTCGTCGTCCAGTATCGCGTTATATATAAGATGCAAATAGTCGATTATGTGTATGCTGGCTACAGTAACAATTGTCAGTATCCGTTTTTTTATGGATCTGACTTTTCAATATACTTATTCTTATACATTGAGTTGGAACCGTTAGACAAAGACAGAATTCTAGTGATTTTATTACTGGTTATAGAGAATTCTCTGAGAAATTCAAACCGATGTATTTCTTCTCATACTTTGGTTGTTCTCAGTGAAAACATTCTTCCAATGTGGCTATCGACTTATCTATTGAAGAACAGATGAATATCACTAACTAATATCGATTAACATATTGCATGATGATTTGGTCAAATTATCGTGTTGACCTATCTATGCACTTGGAATTTGATTTATTCAAGGTTTTTTCTCGTACTTTGGCAATAAAATCAGTAATTGTTTTCATCTTGTTATATCTCCGTAGGAACTCAAAAACCTCAGGCCACAATTGTATTCTGCAGCAGAGTATTGTGAGAAGTCTTATCTTCACAGTGAGCAAAAACAAATGTGAGACTTCTGCCAACTCATCTAAATATTTTTGCGTAAATTCGTTTATGTCAAATCCTCCTATGATTTAGTTTGTCGTGTTACAATATTATGTGAGAATATATTTAATTAGTTGCATTTTTTTATATATCATTAGATGGTCTATAATAATGCAGAAACGTTCTAATGTTTATGATATTTAACCTGAGTTGCTATCATACATTGGATGTTCAATAATGAGAATTTCTTGAACTACAATCTTTACTTACAAAAAATTTATAGTTGACTTTATGTTTCTTTGATCCTGAGAATTTACGTATATGTTGTTTTATTTTGTTTAAGGGTATTGGACAATCTTAAGGATTATGCTGTACGGGCTCTAGTCAATGCAATCGACCACCTTGGTACTGTTGCATACAAGTTGAGTGATATTCTGGAGCAACAGACACTCGACATCTCGTCGGTCGAGCTGAAAGTTACATGTCTAAATCAGGTAGCTCTCAACTCTCATTTAGTTCGAACATACTTTTATCAGTATTACACATAATCGAGGCTGACATTTTCTTTTTTGGTGTGCAAGCAACTTCTGACGTGTCAAACATATACGGAAAAAGAAGGTCTAAGGCAGCAGCAATTATTAGCCATCATCCCAAAACATCACAAACATTATATTTTGCCAAGTAAGACTCTGTTTTTCCTGGTATGTATATTTAATAAAATTTGTAGTTAATTTCAGTGTCTCATTTAATTTTATTTTGGTTGACCTAATGCTAGATTCTGTGAATAAGAAGGTGCACTTTAGCCCACTTATACAGACGGATCCTAGGCAAACTATACAAGCAAGATCTCGTCTTTTTCCTTCAGGTGAGAAATTTTCTCCGCATTGGACGGTTGTTAATTTTATTAAGCTCTTATAAATTATAATTTGTTTATTTGATGGCTTTTTTATATAGGTGCTTCAGCTGCAAAAACTCTTTCTTGGCATTTGGCCTCCGAAACCAAGTCGACATTGAAAGGCTCTCCACGTGGTATTATAAGGTTCGTCGTCCTCAAAGTATTTTACGCCTTTATCTCTGCATCTATTGAATCAAGCACCGAAGAAATTTGATATTTGCCTACCATTTTCAGTACAGAGGATTCAAAAGCGACGTATGGGAAGCCTTCTGGTGCATTCAACTTGTTAGGTATGCAAATATGATCAGGGGTATAAATATTCACCTTATAGAAGTAACCCGTTTTTTGAAATCTCGATATTTTGTCAATAGATGTTGAAGAGAATACCCGGATGAAATCCGCTCCAGCTTCGAGTGTAGCTATGCAAACATTGGGTGTTGCACGAAGGGTAATTAATGCCTACGTTCGTCAAAAGTCATGCATTTGCTTTACTTTACTTTATCTTTCTGTCTTTTCATCGAGTAAGGGATAAAATGGTCTTTTCACCGTTCTTTTATAGCATTTTGACACTCAAGACGTTGTTTTCTTGCCTTTTTTTGTTTGAGATAATGTAATCACTTCGAGTAAAATTCGTCAACTGCAGGAAACTTCGGAGGGCTCTAAACCTATGACTCCATATAGGTCATTTGACAATCCTGGGCAGAGAGAAATTATCCGGCCGCCTGCCCGTAGTAAGAGCATGCTTTCAGCTTTCTTTGTCAAACAAAAGACGCAAAAATAGAGCATGCTTTCAGCTTTCTTTGTCAAACAAAAGACGCAAAAATTGAAGACAAACGCGTGAAATCCTAGGGCAAACTATCTTCGTCTTTTTTTTGCTTCGTCAAATATGTTTCGTCAAGTTAGAGGGAATTGTTCAACTGTTTGTCCCTTTCGATTATAGAACTCTTCCTTTTATCGAACATTCATTGGCAGTTAGTTGTATGTATCATATCTGTGCAACAATAAATTAGCAGTAAGTGTATAACAGTTGGCTAGAAAAGTTGTTTGAGGATTTTGGTTTGCAAAATATTGGTGATTGGTCATTTTCATTTTTACTTACATTAAATTTTATTTTATTTTTTGTTTCCCAATTTGAGGACAACATGTTCAAAAATAGATCGTTAAATTAATATTTTGCTAAATTAATAGAATTTGGTTGATTCTGTCATTCTGACTATATTAATTTATGGAGATTTAATCCTATAATTACTTTAGGACATCATTTATTAATATAAGTTTGTTTGTATAACTGTCATTAGCAATACACCCCTCCTATAGATAAAAAATAGTAATGTCCATACCTAATTCTTCCTTTGTGAAAACCCTCTAAAATATTTATTTCCAATCTTATCCTTATACTACCCATTATTTTTTTTTAATAATTATCCACTATTTACAAAATTCCTATTAATGAGGCAACTAAATTTCGCTAATTATGATTAATTACTAGGGTCCATTAGATATAACCCCCGTAGTCTTACAAATAATAGGGGTAAACCCAAACTCAAATTTGTCATTTAGATAAAAACCCATATTTTTCTAAATTCCATCAGTACCCTCAATCAAATCCCACAAATCCCGATACTTTGATGATTTCAATATAGTACATTAATCTGCTATGATAGTATATTAATGATTTCAATATAGTACATTAATCTGCTATGATAATATATTAATGATTTCAATATAGTACATTAATCTGCTATGATTTCAATATTGTGTTACAAACAAAATACCACTGAAAATGACAAGAACATTGAGAACAAAACCAACGTAAAAGTAATTTCAACATAACCAATAAAAACTTAAAAACATCATAACACAATCAAACCAAATATATCGAAATAAAAAACTCTAATACATTAATAATCTCATAATAGTGTAATAAAATGATAATGGTAGTATCATACGTTATTCATAATAGTATACTAATGTATTACAACGGTTTAATTATCAAAACCCTAGATTTGAGTAATCCTAGATTTGAGTAACCCTAGATTGGAGCAGTGACGGCGGTGGCGGCGGCGGCCAACGACGATATCACTCCTAAATTGATTGTTACGACCTTGGTCGATTTTGGCGGTCTTGGAGGTGGAGGCGGTCGGATGTGGTGGTGGTGGAGGACTAAGTGGTGGTGGAGGTGTTGCTTATGGCTATGGTGGCGGCGCAGGTGATGGTGGCGACTTTGGTGGTGACGGGAGAAGAGCCAGCGCCGATGATGGAGGAGGCGGTAACGGTTATTGGCGGCGACGCTGATGGAGGAGGCGACAACGGTGACGGAGGTAGCGGCGGTCGGAGGTGGAAGCGGCGAACCCGGCGGCGGCACTCTTTCGCCTAAAAAATAAAATGGAGATATAGAGTTTTGTAGAGATAATAGAGAATATATAGGGTATTTTGAGGTTATATTGGGAATTTTAAATCATAATTTTTGCCATGCAGGCACTTTTGGACTTATACCTAATAGTGAAAAATAGTTTGGACCCTTTCCTCTAGAAAACTGTAGTTAGGGGGTTCTCCCTAATAAATCCTAATTAGTATAATTTATCTTAATTATTCCTTTTTCTCTCTTTCCATAACAATAATTTAATTCCTAAAAATATGCTTCCACAATCCTAAAAAATTGCTACCAAATCAAAAGAAAAAAAATATATTTTCGGACTTTAAAATTTGCTTAAAATCTGCTTCCAAATCCTAAAAAATTTGCTACCAAATAAAAAGTAAAAACAAGGATTTTTTTATTTCTTATTTTTTATTATTTTCGAATTCTATTTAGCCATTATTTATTTATTTATTTAATATTTTTTTAATAAAAATATTTTTTTAATTTTATTTTTAATTTTTTTAAACAAAAAATTGAAATTCTTTTCTCGACATTTACAAAGCCAAATATGACTATAGTTAAAAAGTCATATATGACTATATTAACTGTATTCATATTTTTTTTATATTGCAGTTTTTCACTTTTTCAACTTAACAATTCCGATTATATAGTGTGGTATAGTCATGTTCACCAAATTATATAAAACAACGAAAATTCCTTATTGTTTACGAAAACAATCCAATCAACATCCACACAAAAAATCACAATTTGAATCTAGTTATTAGAAGTCAACTTGAAAACGAGAAGATAGAACATATTCGAATATGACTACCGTCATATTCAACAATAGTCATATACGAAAAATACATAAATATGACTATAGTCATATTCGAATATGTCTATAGTCATGTTACTGCTGCTGTTCAAATCTGAAAATACAACTTTCATATCTGAAAAAAAAAAGAGAAATCAAAAAATACATAAAAATAAAAATAAATCATTATATACATATATATATCACGTATGATGATGGGCTCTCGCTCTCTCTCATATTTATACACACACAGTCACACACAAAGAAAGAAAGAATAAACCTTAAATGCAAAAAGACATTTTGAGTTGCTGAGAACCTTCCAAGAACACAAACACAGAAAGTAGCAAAAAAAAATCGAATAGTCATATTCGAACCAGACTATAGTCACGTTGATGTTGCTACTTCAGATCTGGAGAGAAAAAGAAAAGAAAAAAATCGAAAATAACGTAAGGGAGGTGGTGTGATGTGTAGGAGGCGACAACATGAGTTTTTTGGGAGGTTTGACACCGAGCAAGTCTTGACGGCACAACCCTATACGGCGGCTGTGGTCTCGGTCGTTGGGTGAGTGGATAATGGCGGTGGTGTGAAAAGGAGGGAGGAAGGCAGCGGCGATGGTGTAAATCTCGAATGCGAGCGGCATCAGTTTATCGTTTACAGATCTGTAATGAAGAAGAAGAAAAAATAAAAAAAGCGAGAGAGAAAATAGAGATTACGAGAGAATGAGAGAGAGTTCACGTGAGAGAGAGAGAGAACGGCAAAGAAGAAGGTAAATAAAAAAACTGTTGTTAAGGGTAATTATGTCTTATCTTATCTTAATAAGGGGGTCTCACTAATTAAGATTGAGATAAAGATGTGGGAAAAAAGTCTAAAAAGTCAAATGGGTTTTTTACATAATATTTTCCATTTTAGGGGTATTGCATATTTCCCCTTAAAATATAGGGTCCATTTGATATACACCCCTCATATGGAAAATATATAGGGATAGGTCCACCCCTAAAAGTCTTCCTTTGAGATACACCCCTGGAGAGGCAAAAGTACTATTGTGCCCTTATTTGCAATTTTCGCCCAACTGCATTCAGCATTTTGACCAACTGCATTTATCATTTTGAACCTGCATTTAATATTTTTATACTGCATATATCATAATTTTTTATTTAATATTTTTTTTATTCCTGTACATATTTTGCAACTTTTTTTATTAGTAGTATATTTTTTTATAAAATATATATTTTTTTAATATTTCGATTTTTTTAATATTTCAATTTTTTAATATTTCAATTTTTTTAATATTTCAATTTTTTTAATATTTCGATTATTTCAATATTCGATTTTTTCAATTTTTAATTTTTTTTTAATTTTTTTAATTTTTTTAATTTTTAAATTTTTTTTTTATTAATTCAAATTTTAGGAAAATTTCTGAACTGAAAGTATACTACACATGACTAGAGTCCAATAGTCAGGTATAGTTATATATAGTCATGTATTGTCTTTTTACCCCAAAATTCATCTACACTAACAAATAAAATTCACAATTTAGATCTTGATATTATAAATCAACTAACAAACAAAAAAAAAAATACAATCACATGCATATATTCTTCAAACATGAACACATTAAAAAATCTATAGCATACATATAACTAACTATATGTTACTACAGGTGACTGTAGTTATATACAATTATCTATATTAATATATAGTGACATAAAGTCTAGACTACTGTAGCATGCATCCAACTTCATTAGGCACTTCATCGCATCTTATTCCCTGCATGTCATAAAAGCATAATAAAAGCAAAACCTGCGACAAAAAAATACGAGTTAAAGAGCAAAATGAACATGCGAGTTAGATTACATGAAAAATAAAAAAAAAACATTTTTTTTGGTTGATAAATTTACTTAACTGAAATCGAATACAAATGACTATAGTATACTACAAGTTCTATAGTCATGTATAGTAATATGTAGCCATGACTACATATATGACTACATATAACTGTAATATATGACTATATATGACTGTAATATATGACTATATATGACTATATATGACTACATATGACTGTAATATATGACTATATATGACTACATATGACTGTAATATATGACTATATATGACTACATATGACTGTACTATATGACTATATATGACTACATATGACTGTAATATATGACTATATATGACTACATATGACTGTAATATATGACTATATATGACTACATATGGCTGTAATATATGACTATATATGACTAAATATATGACTACATATGACTGTACTATATGACTATATATGACTACATATGACTGTAATATATGACTATAATATATGACTATATTCATATAGACTAAATATATGACTACATATGACTGTATATGACTAGATATAATTGTATATTCACCTGACTCAAATCACCCATTTAAGTAACCACTACTGAGTAAATTTCTATTACAGACAAACAAAGTTCTCACACTTTAGGCATTTCGGATCATTTTCAAATAAATACAAAAAATAAATTACATATGATTTATAATAAAAAAATTCAAATTAATCCAAAGAATTTGTTTTTAATATTAATTGTTCACAGATCTTCAAAAACATAGTAGATCTCGTTTTTTTTTTTTATAAATGCAGTAAACTTAGTGCACATATGTTTTTCAAACACCAAGATATGTGATAAAATAAATTTCAATTTAAACATTTACATTATAAATCAACTCATAATAACCAACAAAACACACAAGCATATGCAAATGTTACTACATATTACTATATATTGTTATAAATTTGAAATTTGTTGTCATAAAATGGAACACGATTTGTGAGCCAGCAGAACACCAAAGACTAAAGCAGCTGATACCAAAGACTAAAGCTGCATAGTCAACAATACCGTATTTATGACTACATCGGCAACAATAACAACCAAGTCCCACTTCTACCTCAATTTCAATCATTGAAGAAATATGAAAATTTTGTACAGCATAGTTATGCATTATTCATGACCTATAGTCCAAAAATAAATTCATGTTATTTAGAAGCAAATTAACGACAGCATACTCTAGCATAGTTTTCAATCAGTTCAATGCATTCGTGAGGAAATTATTCAAATCATTCGTGGACAATTTTGACTCTATTTTTTCTAGAGCTAAATCAAAGTAAAAGCCATTTATATTCATAAAAAGGGAAGGGGATATGACATAGGAGAGAAAATATCTAAACCTGCAACTGGATGGCTTCAGATCTTGGCGGCGGCAACGGACTCGACAATGGCTCTGAATCCGTGTACACTCTTAATCGTCTCTTAGTATCGCTTCATAGACCCTAGCCACGGTGATGGAAGATAGATCGGACAGATCTGGCGAGAGAGTTAGAGAGAGGGAGAGAGGGGCGGGAGAGGTTGTGGATCGAGCACCGCCGTGTACGCCGCGAAAGAGAAATGGTGGCGCCTGGAGGGTGAGGTTTTTGATCTCCTCGATGAATTCATTCACGTCGTAACAGAAGAGAGATGGGAGAAAATAGCAGATGAAGGGGAGACAGCGTGTTAAGTATTGAGCCCAAATAAAATGATCTGTTGTGATCTGGGCCAATAACTTATTTATTCACAGCCCAACTCGTGAATTCGGGCCCAACAGTACTTAAGCCCACTGATCCAGTCAACCTATGATCTGAACCGTCTATTCTAGGGCTTCAATCTGAGCCCTCCATTCTTCCCCTTTCCTCTTACCACACTCAACCCTAGCAGCATTCTACTGCTGCACCGTTCCCTCTCTCATCTCCTGTCCCCCCTCTCTCTACAGTACTTCGTCACCCCTTGTCGTTTTCCGGCAACACCGTCGCAGGTCTTGCCGGACAATGGGTGTCCTTGCCGTCGCAGCACAATTAATGCTGAGGACCGTTGAAACTGTGTGTATATATACTGTGGTGAGAGAGAGAGATAGGTATGATTCACCTTTTATTCAAACCTGTCCATTTCTGACCTTAATCCTCTGCTGTGAGGGTTTTGGTGTTGAGTTTGCAGAAAACCGGGTTTGTGCTGAGTGGAGAGGGTGAGTTATCACCGAGTTGACTGTGCATGTGTTGGTGAGTCAACTCGGAGTGAGGTTTTGGGGTCAGATCCAGGGTTCCGATCAGTGGCTGTACTTTGGTGCTTGTTTTCAGTTGGTGTTACCACCAGACCTTGGATAAATTGGATGAACACTGGAAAAGGGAACTGAGCCGTTCTTCTATCAATATACATTTTAATTCTCATTTCCAGTTGTTCTTGTGTTTCTACGGATCCATGGCTGTTTTGGAAAGAACTTGTACCTAATAGTGGTATCAGAGTCATGGCCCAGACCTAACCATGTGGTGGAAATTGCCGGGATCTGTGTGGAAATTCCCGAATCCTCGGTGCCGAACAAAAATGGTGAGCTTCCGGTGCGCAAATGGCAGGCGGCTCGACGAGCTTCAGGTGGAAGGCTCGGTGTTCCTTTGTTCGAGGCTCGGTGCGCTCTGTAACAAAGATGGTGTGAGCCCCAGGCGCAAATTGAGGGGAGGCTCGGTGGTCCTTTGTGGTCCGACCTATGTGGTACTTTGTTCGAGGGGAGGATTGTTGAGGTGCAAACAATGTCCCACATCGGTTAAATATGGGAAAGATCTATCCTTTATAAGGAGGGGATAGTAACTCCATTGGTATGAGGCCTTTTGGGGAAACTCAAGAGCAAAACCAGTTGGGCCCGGCCCAGTCTGGACAATATTATACCAATGTGGAGTTCGTGCTATCCCGACGGGGGCCCAACAGTGGTACCAAAGCATCAGTTGGACACTTGTTCTTTGCAGACTCGTGCTACGGATTACACTACTGTGACTCACTCACTCTGCTTCTGGGTAAAATCCTGGAAAACCTGTGGTTGACCTTGTGTGGTCAGAACTGACTTCCGCTGTTCTCCGTGATCTGGGCCAACTCAGGCTGCCTGCCGCTCCAAACTTCCCTTGTCCGGACCGCTTAGTGTCGCAGGAATCTGGGGAAGGGGGGCAGTCTGATACAGCTCAGCTTACAACCGGTTACCTGTGTGATTTCTGGGCCAACTCAGGCTATTCGCCACTCCAAACTTCCCTTGTCCGGACCGCTTAGTGTCGCAGGAATCTGGGGAAGGGGAGTAGCCTGAGATAGCTCAGTCTGCGACTGGTTACTTAGTTGCCTTCTGCAACACTTGGCTCCCTGTTGGGCCACCTGGGATCATCTCTTGTGTGTTTTTTATTTTCTGTTGCTGTCTGTGTGCAGCTTGTGTGTTTCATTTTCTGTTGCTGTCTGTGTGCAGCTTGTGTGTTTACAATTCCTGTTGCTGTCTGTGTGCAGCTTGTGTGCCTGTGTGCCTTTTTTTTAGTTTATATTGTTCTCTTTCTCTCTGTGTGAAAATGAATTCCTATCATGTTTCCTCCTTTGATGGCAAGGGTGATTTTGCTATATGGAAACAGAAAATGAAAGGTGTTTTAGTTCAACAGAAATGTTTTAAGGCCATAACTCAAACATATGATGATAAAACCACTAAGGAAATGAAAGATGATCTTGATGAACTTGCTTACTCCCTGATTATTCTGAACCTATCTGACTCTGTGATTAGAAAGATAGGTAAACTGATACTGCTAAGGAATTGTGGGATAAGTTAGAAGAGCTCTATACTGAAACCTCTTTACCCTCAAAAATGTTTTTACTGGAAAAGTTTTTTAGATTTAAACTTGACTTGCACAAAGATATAGATGAAAATCTTGATGTTTTTACAAAACTTGTGCAAGATATTAAGTTGACTAGGGACAAAAATATTGATGAATATACCCCCATTGTCCTTCTAAATGCTATTCCAGACTCTTACAGTGATGTCAAATCTGCAATCAAGTATGGCAGAGACAAAGTGACTCTAGACACTGTGATAAATGATTTAAAGAGTAAGGAACTTGATTTGAAAACCACCAAAAACAGCAAGTCTTTGGGTGATGTTAACTTTGTGAAAAACAAGCCTAAAAACAAGTTTTCAAATAAGGCTTCTTCCTCCAGTAACCAAAATTTTCAAAAATCTGATAAGGGTAAAGTAGGGAGTAAGAATAAGCTCAAACATAGGAAGTGTTACAACTGTGGTAAGTCTGGTCACTATGCAAATAGGTGTTCTGAACCTAAGAAAGACAATAAGTCTAATAATGAACAGGCTAATCAAGTTGCTGAGAACATGGGTGATGTGTTTATGATTACTGATGAGTATCTTGACTTTGTGAATTCTGTGTCTGCATCTTTGACTGATAATGACTGGTTAATGGATTCTGCCTGCTCTAATCACATGACACCCCATAGAAGCATGTTCACCTCCTATGTTGAATTAAAAAATGGCTCTGTGTCTATGGCTGATAGCAGTAAAAGACATGTGCTAGGTATAGGAACTGTTTGTCTGAAATTTCAATCTGGTTATGTGCTTAAATTGAAAAATGTGAGACATGTTCCTAAACTGAGTAGCAATTTGATGTCTTGTGCTGTCTTGGAGGATTCTGGGTATAAGGGTACTTGGGGTGATGGGGTCATGAACATTATGCATGATGGTTTGCTTTCCTTTAAGGCTGTTAGAATGCATAATATGTATGTTGCATCTGCATTATCTGTTTCACATGTTAATTCTGTCCAGCATGACATGACTGATCTTTGGCATAGAAGATTAGGCCACATCAGTAGTAAAGGACTAGGAATTTTGCATAAAAACAACTATCTGAGTGATGACATTGTTGTTGATATGCCCTTGTGTGATTCTTGTGTTATGGGTAAACAGTCTAAAATGAAATTCCCTAAATCCTCTGTCCCTAATACATCTAAGTGCACAGAGATCCTTGAATATGTTCATGCAGATGTTTGGGGTCCTGCACCTGTCTCCACACCTGGTGGAAACAAGTATTTCTTGTCTGTTGTTGATGATTTTTCAAGAAAAGTGTTTGTTTTCTTACTTGTGCAAAAGTCTGATGTTTTTGATAAGTTCAAATCTTGGAAAACCTTTATTGAAAATCAAACAAACAAGAAACTTAGGACTCTTAGAACTGATAATGGCACTGAATTTTGTAATCATGAATTTGATTCTTTGTGTGCTGAATTTGGCATTAGAAGACATAGAACTGTTGCATATACCCCTCAACAGAATGGCATAGCTGAAAGAATGAATAGAACATTATTGGATAGGGTTAGATCCATGTTGCATGCATCTGGTTTGCCTAAAGTGTTTTGGGGTGAAGCTTTCTTAACAGCTGCTTATGTGATTAACAGATCTCCATCTGTGCCTTTGTCTGGAAATTTGCCTGAATCTATGTGGACTGGGAAACCAGCTGATTTGTCTAATTTGAGAGTTTTTGGTTGTACTGCTTTTGTTCACCATAAATCTGATAAATTAGAACCTAGGTCCTTAAAATGTGTTTTTATTGGATATCCTGAAGGGGTAAAGGGATATAGATGTTGGCTAAAGAATGAAAATGGTTTTAAAACAATCATCAGTAGAAATGTTGTTTTCAATGAAAATGAATATCCTTGTTTGCATGTGCCTTCATTTATTGTTCCCCCCTCTGCTCCAATTGAGGTGGAGAAATCTCCTCTTGAGAGTGAGGAAATTGATATTGTTGATGATGATGATTCATCTTTTGTGCCTGAAAATGTGTTTGATCAAAATGTTGAGTCTGATTTGCCTGAAATTGATGATTTGCATGATTATCAGCTTGCTAGGGATAGACCTAGAAGAGAAATTAGGAAACCTCATCATCTTGATAATTTTCAGCTTGCATCTTTTGTGTTCAATGTGTTTGATGCTTTAGATGGGAATGAACCTAAGTGCTACAAAGATGCTTTAAAATCTCCAGATTCTGCTATGTGGTTATCTGCTATGAAAGAAGAAATTAACTCTCTGCATGTCAATCATACTTGGACTCTTGTCCCAAAACCTGCTAAGTGCTCTTTGATTGAATGCAAATGGTTGTTTAGAGTTAAGCATGAATCTGATTCTGTTAGATATAAAGCTAGGCTTGTAGCTAAAGGTTTTACACAAAGAGAGGGTATAGACTATACTGAAATCTTTGCTCCTGTTGTTAAATTCACCACTGTCAGAATTTTGCTTGCCTTAGTTGCTCATTTTGATTGGGAACTTAAGCAAATGGATGTTAAAACTGCTTTCTTGCATGGTGATCTTGATAAGAAAATTTTCATGTCTCAACCCGAAGGCTTTGTTGATTATGATAAACCTGATTATGTCTGTTTGTTGAAGAAGTCTCTGTATGGCCTTGAACAGTCTCCTAGGCAGTGGAACAAAAAATTTGACTCTTGCATGCTCTCTTTGAAATTTAAAAGAAGTGAATTTGATCCTTGCTTGTATTTCAAAGATGACTGTCAATCTCCTGTGTTCCTATTGATCTATGTTGATGATATGCTTATTGCTAGTCCCTGTTTAAAGGCTATTGATCATGTTAATAAATGCTTAAGTGAAAACTTTGACATGAAATTTCTGAGTGACTCTAAGAGAATTCTGGGAATGGACATAATCAGGAATAGGAAAGATTGTTCTTTGTTTCTGAACCAATCTGCCTATGTTGAAAAGATCTTAGATAAATTTGCCATGAAAAATGCCAAGTCTGTGTATGTGCCTCTAGCTGCTCATTTCTTGCTAAGTAAGGAACAGTCCCCAGAGACTGAACCTGAAATCTGTGATATGAAATCTGTTCCTTATGCAAATGCAATTGGTTCTATAATGTATTTAATGGTAAGTACTAGGCCTGACATTGCATATGTTGTTAGCTGTTTGAGTAGATATATGGCTAATCCTGGCATGCCTCATTGGGAGGCTGTGAAATGGTTAATGAGATATCTAAGAGGATCTGCTAGAACAGGGATTGAATTTTCTAGGTGTGAAAAAGGAATTGTCTTATGTGGTTATGTGGATTCTAATTATGCTAATAACAGAGATAATAGGAAGTCCACCACATCTTATGTGTTTACTTTGTGTGGCTCTTGTATTTGCTGGAAATCTCAACTTCAAAACATTGTAGCCCTTTCTACCACAGAGGCTGAATACATTGCAGCCACAGAGGCTATAAAAGAATCTCTCTGGTTGAAAGGGCTGCTCTCAGAAATTGGCTTCTTGAAAGGTAAAGTTGTTGTTTTCTCTGACAGCCAATCAGGTATACAATTGTGCAAGAACCCTGTCTTTCATGACAGAACCAAACACATTGAGATCAAATACCACTTCATCCGGAAAGTGGTGAAAAAAGGTGAGATAGACCTGGAGAAAATTCCTTCTGAATTCAACCCTGCTGACATGGGCACTAAGTGCCTGCCTGTGGAAAAATTGAGATCATGTTTGAGAATCTTGAACATTGTCTCAAAACCTGATTAAAACAGACATGTGTTTGTCTGCTTGCTTTGTGCAAGCCTGTTGATGCTTTCTGTGTGATTGCTTGCTTTATTTGTTTTGTCTTAACTTCTATGTGATGTTAAGTGTTGGTTTTATCTTGGTGATTACCTCCTTTGTGGAAAAAATACTGTGTGAACCTTCTACTACAATCTGTGTGATTAGTGTTTAAGATTCACAGTTACGGCAATGATGATCCCAGTCCATTAAGTGTGTTTCATACTAATCCTTTTATTGGTCTCAGGTGGAGAATTGTTAAGTATTGAGCCCAAATAAAATGATCTGTCGTGATCTGGGCCAATAACTTATTTATTCACAGCCCAACTCGTGAATTCGGGCCCAACAGTACTTAAGCCCACTGATCCAGTCAACCTATGATCTGAACCGTCTATTCTAGGGCTTCAATCTGAGCCCTCCATTCTTCCCCTTTCCTCTTACCACACTCAACCCTAGCAGCATTCTACTGCTGCACCGTTCCCTCTCTCCTCTCCTGTCCCCCCCTCTCTCTACAGTATTTCGTCACCCCTTGTCGTTTTCCGGCAACACCGTCGCAGGTCTTGCCGGACAATGGGTGTCCTTGCCGTCGCAGCACAATTAATGCTGAGGACCGTTGAAACTGTGTGTATATATATATACTGTGGTGAGAGAGAGAGATAGGTATGATTCACCTTTTATTCAAACCTGTCCATTTCTGACCTTAATCCTCTGCTGTGAGGGTTTTGGTGTTGAGTTTGCAGAAAACCGGGTTTGTGCTGAGTGGAGAGGGTGAGTTATCACCGAGTTGACTGTGCATGTGTTGGTGAGTCAACTCAGAGTGAGGTTTTGGGGTCAGATCCAGGGTTCCGATCAGTGGCTGTACTTTGGTGCTTGTTTTCAGTTGGTGTTACCACCAGACCTTGGATAAATTGGATGAACACTGGAAAAGGGAACTGAGTCGTTCTTCTATCAATATACATTTTAATTCTCATTTCCAGTTGTTCTTGTGTTTCTACGAATCCATGGCTGTTTTGGAAAGAACTTGTACCTAACACAGCGTGAGCTGCGCTTTGAGGGGGATGGGGAGAAGTTAGGGTTTCGGTGGAGAGAAGTTAGGGTATGTGGCCTTATTTCATAACAACGGCCCATTAGGGGTACAATAGTCACATCACTATGTCCAGGGGTCTACCTAATTAAGATCAAAATTTGGGTTTTTGGCTAGGACAGAAAAAAACATTGGACCTCCTCATATATATTTTCAAAAGTAGGGGGTTATCACTCATTTACCCTAAAATATATATATATTTGAGTATGATTTGATTAGCACTACTAATCTTTGATTAGCACTACTAATCGAGCATGAGTAACTTAATTTTTAGCATATGTTTATTAGTAATTTTTGTTAATTGAATATCGAGTGATTTTTTTTTTTAATTCCATAAACACAAAGAATCAAATTGGTGGGACTATATTTTCTATAATTCTTTTTTTTTTTTTTTATAATTGTAACATCTAAAGTATTTATTTATTAATGATGCTTTATTACTTGATGTTATACCCCGATTAAATCTCACCGTCCACGTGTCACTGAATAGTAATACGGTCGGAATTGGGCCTAAAAACAGCCGACTATATACCTGCACTCTCATATTAGGTCATAAGATAACTGAGCCCCAATAATTCTCAATTGAATAATTAGGTCTTGATTTCAATTGAAAATCTGAATTTTTTTCTAGGAATTGATTTCAGGATGGGAAAAGCGAAGAGAACCGCCAAATTCGCCGTCATGAAGAAACTCGTCTCCCATAAAGCCATTAAACAGTAAGCTCTGTTTGTTTTTTTCCCTCGTTCGATTCGTATCCATTCCTTGTATATACATGGGCTCGTGATTGGGGCAGATTTTAATTTCGTTGAATTCCGTTGCAGATACAAAGAGGAAGTCTTAAACCCTAATAAGAAAGATTTAACCAAGGAAAACCTCCCCAGAAATGTGTAAGTACTCCTGTTTTTTTTTTCCTTTGTATGCATTTGGGCTTTTGTAATGGGTTGTTCGTATGTTGCATTTCGATTTGTTACTGTTGAATTTTGTCCGGGCTGCTCTTTTTTTTTTAATCTTTTGAATGATGAAGGAATTTAATCACATTGTGTGTGTGTATGTGTGTGTGTTGAAGTTGATATGAGCTATTTGTTTGGTAATGCGGACCACAAATTCCAATGATGAAGGAATTTAATCACATGGTGTGTGTGTGTGTGTGTGTGTGTGTGTGTGTGTGTGTGTGTGTGTGTGTGTGTGTGTGTGTGTGTTGAAGTTGATAAGAGCTAATTTGTTTGGAAATGCAGACCACAAGTTTCATCTGCGCTTTTCTTCAAGCACAACACTGCTTTGGGGCCGCCATATCGAGTTTTGGTGGATACTAACTTTATTAATTTCTCCATCCAAAATAAAGTGAGTGCTCTAAATTTCTTTCGGTCGATTTTTGTTTTATGCTAAATTATTAGTCAATTAACATGTTTTATGTAACTTTTGAAACAATTAAGTTTGCATCTACTACGTGCCTAACAATTTCCTGTGTTTTTTTTTTGTCTTTTTAAACGTTCGAATCATGTGCAGTTGGATTTGGAGAAAGGGATGATGGACTGCTTATATGCAAAATGTAAGTTACGTTTTTTTCAAGAAAATTTCGAGTACCCCCTTTTAGTGCTTATGTTTTTTTCACCAGCTCATCATCTTTTAGAATTTTCGGTTATCAGAAAACCGGTTACTGCTGGGATAATCTTCACCATCTTCATAGAATTGTTCTTCCGAATTCAATTTTCTCATGTAGAAAAGTTACCCACCCTAATCACACACTAAGAATCTTAGGGTTGAAGATATAATCAAACTTATAATCTGATAATTCTGTTAATCTTCGTTTCGAATCTTTCCATACTTCTTTAATTATCATACTGCAATATTCCTTTTTTTTGCGTTATCAAGACTGTTTAAGTGTATTTTGACTTATAATTTGTTCGATTCTAGGCACCCCATGTATCACAGACTGTGTTATGGCTGAGCTTGAGAAGTTGGGTCAAAGATACCGAGTTGCTCTCAGGCATGTTCTTAGAACCTTTTGCTACGATAAATAGATAATATATATTCTACCTTGTATTTATTGATCAATTTGAATGGATAAAAGAAATTAACCCTGTAGCATTTTCTTGAAAGTTTCCAATACTCTTTCTTGTTGGTGAAACATGAATTCTTTTATGCTGGAAAATATTTTGTTTGAATTTAATTTTTTATTTCCGTCACAGTTACTAATCTGTTTCTGTTTCCTTTTATTACGTTTTTATCTAAACAGAATTGCCAAGGATCCTCGGTTCGAAAGACTTCCGTGTACTCACAAGGGTACATATGCTGATGACTGTCTTGTCGATAGGGTTACACAGGTAAGACTAAGTCAAATGATCGAGTCAAACTTTCCAAGTCAAATGATCGAGTCAAACTTTCTAGAAAGTGAATCAGAGAGTTATTTGCCCATTATGAATAGAATGTGTAATAAACTAATCTTATCTACTTCCATCGTGACTACATAAAACAGCACAAGTGCTACATTGTTGCAACTTGTGATCGAGATTTGAAGAGGAGGATTAGAAAGGTATGATAAATTTCCTATTTAAAAACTACGTACTGCCACTTCATTTCGTAAAGTCAAAATCTGACAATATTTACGGGGGGTTTGATATTCAGATACCCGGTGTACCAATTATGTATATCGCCCAGCATAGGTACTCCATCGAACGACTTCCTGAAGCTACGATTGGTGGAGGTAGGATTAAACATCTTATATCACAACTCTTTCCTCTATTTATTTATTTATTTATTTCCCTTTTTTCCAATTTAATTCCTTATTTGCATATGATGCAGCTCCAAGAATTTAATTACAAGAAGTTAGAAGTGGAAATTCGAGGTTATTGTCTTGAGCAAAAATCCGGTCCTTATTTCTAGTACAAGGAAACGACGAGGTGGCACTTGACGGGCGTACTATGCTTGTAGCAAATTTTGTATGAAATCTTAGCTTAAGAAAAATGTTAATTCACTTATTCTCGACTTTCAAAGAGTTGAATTTTTTATTAATGTCTTTACGGGCGTAAAATTACTTCCATTTGATACAATGCGGTTCATTTTTGTTCATGCCTCGTTTCGGAATAAGGATATGGCTCGATAGAAAATTACTATATAATTAATGTCTTTATAATAAAAATTCACTGCCAAAACAGCCACCAAACTACAGCCAGCTTTGCATGTAATAATAAATTCATTACCAGATCTCAAATAGCAGAGTTTCACATGATAGAACTGTTGTCTACCAGCTACCATTTACATGTAATTAATAATAATAATAATTAAAAAAATTTAAAAAAAAAAAAAAAAAAAAAAAAAAAAAGGAAGATAGAAAATGGTATACTCTACAGAACCCTGGAAAAATCGAAAAAAAAGAACGAATGCAAACTAGATACATCTCAAATACAAATCACAATCCTAAGCATCCATTCTCGAGTAAAAATTAAAAAATGGTACTCCCCGAAAGAAAAAATCAAGGTGATTAATTAGTATCGAAAAATTAGTGCTACCTCAGAAGCTTGGCTGCAAGATAAGTCGAGTTGGAATCCTCTACAACAGGCTTCACGTACCTACCCAAGGCCTTTTGGTGGGTTCGTTTCCTCATTCGTTGCATTTTATCTTTACTTTGTTGCCTCTTCTTTTCTTTTTCTCTATTTCTCATATTTCTCTCTTTTTCGAAAATGCCGTGCCAATATATCTCGCCAGTTAATGGCCATAGCCTCCGATTTTTGGAGTGGTCGGAGTCGAATTCTTCAGCCAAGTCTTCGTCCATGTTTTTAAGAGTGGCGAATTGGAACCACTTAATCCACATTTGACCTCTTCTGCTTCTTAGGTTATGCTGTTCTTGCATAACACCTGTCGTGGGGTCCACGTACACCACCCTTCTTCCGCTGTGGTACGCCCAAACGTTTACTAGTAACTCGAGTAAACGAGAGTAGCAATGCTTGTCCTGCTCCATCATGTTTTTATATATTTTCAAAAAAGAAAAGAAAATTTGCAGAGAGAGAGAGAGAGAGAGAGAGAGAAATAAGGGTACCTTGGATAAACTGAGGTGACAATGCCCGTTCTTTTGGTGATCGTAATAAAATTGTGTATCGAGTGCGTCAACGAACATTCTACGAACGAAGAAAAGATTTGCTCGTTTGAGAATTATATTTGCAAAAATAAAGCCTTAGTAGTGGGCATAAAAGTGGCAACTCGTAAAAAAAAAGGTGTTAGAAGATTAAAAACCTCGAAAACATAACAAACTCGACAAACGACTTAGTGGGTAAAACCCAAGAATTCGTAACGGACCAAGTGCCGCCTTCATCCGTAGGCATCGCCGGAAGAGAACTCAAGTTATGCTTTACACCATACATCTCTTTCAGCGTCTCCGAAAAAACAAACCTAAAAATCCACACAAAAATAAATATTCGTAATAATTCGGAATTGCAGTGAAGATTAAAAGAGATGAAGCTACTCGCCTTTCCGAAATTTGAGCAATAGCAAATTGAATTTATAAATGGGAAAATTACAGTTTCCATCCCTCAAGTTTGCACTGATTCCACATTTGGTCCCTCATGTTTCATTAATTAACACTTTTGGTCATTTCCGTCAATTTACCATTAGTCCGTCAGTGATGTACACACGCTTGATTCCGTTACTACTAACGGAAAATTGACAGAAACGACTAAAACTATTAAATTTTTGAAACATGAGGGACTAAATGTGAAATCGGTGCAAACTTGAGGGACAAAAACTATATTTTTCCCATTTATAAATCAATAATATTAATAGACAATTATTTTTTATATAAAAAATAAAAATTTGATCGAATCGAAAAGGGCAAAACTTACTGGCAATTCCCAGCATTAATAGCATCACAAAAAGACCAGAAATCCTTTTTCAACGGATTTCTCGGGTCCGTATCAAGGCGGGCCCAGAAGTATAAAGTGTCTCCATGCTTTCTTGCTTCGATGGCATCTAACAAAGATTGTTCAGCAATCTTCGACAAAGATTTCTGTTAACAAAAAATAAAATTGGATTTAATAATTCATGCAAAATTAAGAATGGAACGAGAGATAGTAAATATTATGGTTGAGAGAAAAATGTAGAGATAGAAGAAATTGTATATATACCGTTCTGGCTGTAGCTCTCCAAGATTGAAATCCGATCCAAGCGTTTTTATGTATTCGATCAATTCGATTAGCAATTGCAAAGAAGGCACCATATTCTCCTAATACGTCTCTGTAGTAGCCATTATTTAATAACGGGAGGCGAGAAGGTGCGTCCACGTCATCAGCTCCCGGTCTTCGACCTTTCGTCGACTACAAAATCCAGTTCATATATATTGCATCAAATTTAGAGAGAGAGAGAGAGAGAGAGAGAGAGAGAGAGAGAGAGAGAGAGAGAGAGAGAGAGAGAGAGAGAGAGAGAGAGAGAGAGAGAGAGAGAGAGAGAGAGAGAGAGAGAGAGAGAGAGAGAGAGAGAGAGAGAGAGAGAGAGAGAGAGAGAGATAATGAGAGAGAGAGAGATAATGAGAGAGAGAGAGATAATGAGAGAGAGAGAGAGAGAGAGTACTCACTAGCCCAAGCCCTCTGTATAGTGAAACATTGTGCAAAAACGGCCAAGTTCCCACTCCAAAGTACGGTTCGTAAATACATAGTGGTTGCCCTGTTCTCTCAAGTTCTCCTTCGTCTCTTTCGTGTAATGACCGATCTAACCTTCTCACACTTCGATACACTTCATCCCACGTTCCTCGTGGTTGATCGGTTCTCTCCTTCAACTGCCATCAGCCCCATATTATTTCATACTTCATCTCTTATAAAAAATAAAAAAATAAAAAAAGAATGAAAAAAACTTACTTCTTCATCCTCTTTTCGTTTTCTCAAATTAGCCATATCTAAATACTTTTGCTCTTCCCAAATAGTATACAAAAACGTATCATTTGATCCAATCGAAGCCACAGAGTTCTCTCCATTAGTGCGATTGAACTGCTTCTCAATCTTGTCTAAAAAATCCATGCTCGTTTTTCTCGGAGAATTGGTATCTTTTATAGCATCAAAAAGATGCCATCTCCATTCAGATTTAAGTTTCGTGGGAATGCTTTTGGCAGCCATGGGAATAGCAACTTCAGACGGGAGCGAGAGAATATTCTCCAATAGGAAAGCATATCCTTCGACACTTTCCGATACCATAAAGTTTTTAGCTCTAATTTTTCCGATCGAAGCTGCATTTCTTGCAATAAGTGAGAGTTTTCCGTTTGAGACCATTCGAAACATGATCTGAGTTAAAACCCTCATATCCTCCTTCGGGAAAAGATAGCCGTTGATCTTGTCACTAATCTAAGATTTTTGCGAATCCCGTTAGTTTGTACTCATTATAAGAGAATTTCATTAATATATATATATATATATATATATATATATATATATATATATATATATATATATATATATATATATATATATATATACGTGTGTGTGTGTGTGCGCGCTAAAGATACGTACATATTTTCGTATTCCTGGTAAATCTGGGGCGAGGATTGGTTTTCCGAGAGACATGGCTTTTAGCAAAATATCTGGAAAAGAATGCTCGTCGAGGAAGGAACCGTATATTACAAGATCGGCAGTATTTATTACAGTGTTTGTGTTTCTGTCGGCAGTGACACGCTTCACCGTTTCGTTTGGATATCCCAATTTCAGAGCAATTGTCTGTCGGCACAAAATCTCATACATAAGCATGCAAGAAATAATAATTTACAAAAAAAAAATATTAAAATTACTTAAAGATTGTATAAATTCGTCTCACCTCCAAAGTGGTACTATAGTTGCTGGTGGAATCGCCACCTGAGACGATGATTCTAAAACGGGAACTAGAATCTTCGAAGTGTGTAAGAATCGGATATAAAGCCTGTAATACAAAGGCGTGTTCGAGCCAAACACCTTTGTACGACAGTTGACTTCCCACAACTGCAATAACAAAATCGTCTTGTCCGAAATCCAGCTCAGAACGTAAATTATTATTATTCGGCAAAGCCAATTGTTTATCGGCTTTCCAAGCTTCTTCTGGAGATCCCGGTACGACAAAGTAGTTTCCAGGATCACATACCGAATATTCAATCTGAATTGTATATAAATTTGTTCGTTAGATGATAACCAGAAAATAAATGTATTTCCTTCAGGCCTCGTTTGGCTGGTGAGATGATACGTCGTGATTAATTAAAAAATTAATCAATGATGGCGAATTTTGATCAATCAAACGAGGCCTAAGAATAAATAATATTTTAAACCAAAAAAGTAAGACAGCAATTTACCGGCAGAATATAGTTTGGGAAGACGACAACAGTGGCTCGAGAGAAGAATCTTTTCCAGGTATCTACAAGCTCACTCTGCCCACTCGAAACGTATGTTCTCATTCGAGAGGCGAGTGTATGTTCGTGGATCGTCCAAACGAGAGGAATATTCTTAAAAGGTTCCTGCATTAGACTGTAACAAGTAAAACCTTTTATTTTATCGGAAAAAAATATTATATCATCAATAAATCGAGGGTATTTGATGGTTTACAAAACGAAATGATGTTTGCTTACCAAGACAACAAACCCACGGATTTAAGTGAATTTACGAGTATGCCATCATAGCTGCGGACAGAAACACAAAATTAGAATATATATTATGGAGTGTAGCTAAATCGGAATTTCGAGCTTCAGTGGTTGAATTGGATATATAATAAGGGAAAAACAAGCGATTCATTCGATTAAAAAGAAAACTAAGTAAACAAATTTATCCATCGGAAAAAACGAAGGGTGGTATTATACTTTAGCCAATCGACGCTGCAGTTGATGTTCTCGTCTGATGTGGCGATAACACTAATTGGAACTCCTATCTCTCTCCAGGTAGCCTGTGTGGGCCCATTTTCCGTTGAGAATACCTGCAAAATAACAGCATTTCAGACCAAATTTCACCGACGATTTTCCGATTTCTAGCAACAATTAAATACACTACAATGCTCGTAACTCATATTTCAGCATTTCGAAAGTGTCGATCTAATCAACTCAAAGATAATTAATTACCTTGAGTCGAACACACATATTTATCTCAGCAAAATTTCAATTTTAAAAAAAATTCAGAACAAATTGCACCGATGATTTTTCCAATTTCTAGCAACAATTAAATACACCACAATGCTCGTAACTCATATTTCAGCATTTCGAAAGTATCGATCTAATCAACTCAAAAACAATTAATTACCTTGAGCCAGCCGGTCACACATCGGTATCTCAGCAAAATTTCAATTTACAAAAAATATAAAAAATTAATTGCAAATAATTGATTGGTAAATCACCTCAATTTCGTATCCAATCTCGAGCAATGCAGTAGCTACAGTAACCATGAGTATTTGATGATGATCAACTACTAGATCTGCGAAAACCTACACCCACATTTCAAACACACACTTTTAACGCTACTACTCGAAACAAAAATCCAACTAAGAAATTCAGAACACACGTAAAACAAACACTAACCAAACTTCGAACAAAATAATCGAACCCAAAAACTCATAATTTAATTACTGAAATTCAAATAAACCAACACAAAAAAACTAACCAGGGCAATCTTTGGTTTCCTATACCCAAATCTCGCAACCATTTTCGACAAATCGCCATTCTTTCGAAACTTTTCCGAGATTCTCAAAGGCTCAAACTTTAAATCTTCACCAAAATCCAACTCTTTCAAGAACAACAGCTCATCAAAAACTGCTCCCCCATTTCCCCCAACTAAATCATTGATTTTATTATTACCAGATTTATTATTATTATTACCATCTTCCCCGGGCAAGAAGAAAACCTGGAAAAGGAAAACAAAGAAGAACAAAGTAGCAACACCACAAATCAACTGCAGATAGTCAACTCTCTTGAAAAAAACCAATCTTGTAAATCTTGATCTGCTCCTTTGCCCTGAAAATCCATTGTTGTTACTGTAATAATTGTTCCTCTTCGATGGAAACCCAGTTTCAAGTGAACCCATCTACACTCCCATCAATTAAAAGACAAATAAAAATGCAATCTTCTTTTTTTTTTTTGTAGCTTTTACATCACTGTATACTGTACACTCAAGAACGGTAGCTGTACCTGTACGTATATATCTTATACTTATATATACCCCCCCAAAAAAAATAAAAAAGACAGCTCTTTGGGGATGATGAAACGATTGGGATTTTTGTGTATATATATGTGTATGTATATATTAGTGGTATATATATATGGGTAAATCGGAAACTTGATGTGGGGCTTTTTGTTTTTCTCTTTTCTTTCTTCCGTTTGCATAAATCCTCTTCTGTATTATTAAAGAATTCAAGTAGATGCTTGTGAGTTTTTTTCTTTTTTCTTTTTTTTTTCTAGAGAGAGAGAGTGGGGGGAATAGATAGAGAGAGAGAGAGAGAGAGAGAGAGGAAGTAAGGGCATGCGGGTTGCTGACGTGGCACGGGTAGTCGTCACTTGTCAAACACAGTCACATGTGCTCTCCCATGGTGATGAAATGTGTGTGTGTGTATAGGATGAGAGAGAAAGAGAGAGAGAGAGAGACTTTGTTTTGACGTATAGAGAGAGAATCCCAGGTTTAAAGAGTGTTTGTCTGTATTAACTAGGTTAAAAGGTTTATTAATTATAATAATTTAGCTTATTTTTTAATAATCATTTCCAGTGTTCTAAAAATCGGCCGAGGCGGCCGATTAATCGGTCGCCTAGGCGGAGGCGGTCCAAAACCTTTACGAATTTAGTGTAAAGGTTTGAAAAATCGGTTTTTTGTCTGTGAGGTGGTTTGAGGCGGTTTGAGGAGGTCCGAGGCGGTCTGAGGCGGTCCGAGGCGGTGAAACCTTTAAGGCGGGTCAAACTTCGGTGGAAAAAATCGGTCAAAAATCGGTTTTTTTTTTTTTTTTTTATAAATCAAAATAAAAGTTGGAATTAAAAAAAAAAAAAAAAAAGGAGTTTATGCTTTATTTTGTTTATGTTAATTATTATTGTTAAAGAACTAATGATGTATGCCAAGAATGTATGTAAATTCAAAAAAAATTGCCTTTTTATTTATATTTTATAAGGATATTTATGTATTATGATCTTATTATTATTAAACTTTTATTATGTTATTAGAATATATACATGATGGAGATATAACTATGTTTAAATATGTTTTATCTATGTTTAAATATATTTTATCTATGTTTTGAGTATTTATAAATAATATCTACAAATATATTATATTAAATTTTAAAAACCGATTTATTTCCGATTTATCACCGATTAATCACCGCCGCATCGATTAATCGTGAGTCGGTGCCTGACCGAGTCGGACCCGATTACCGATTTTTACAACCTTGATCATTTCACTAATAATATGTACCTTTAAATATTTTGTATATTGTATATAAGAAAGAAAAACCCTAATTAAATCTAGTACCATCTTTTTAATTTTATTTTTATTAATTATTACCCTATTTTTTATATAATGAAATACCAATAAAGATCCACTAGAATCTTAATAGATAATGCTAGATGATTTGTTTTGCTGAAATATGAATATATTTGCTTGATAAATCAATATGTCTACATATAATTAAAAAAAAATGTTTCTCTTGTGACGGTAGCAAGTTGTCGAAACTCCGATTAATTGACTTGATTAATCTGAACTGATTTTATTGGATGAATTGTTGGAGCTTTGATTAATTTAATTTCAATTTAGTTGGCTTTGATTTTGTTGCTCATAATTGAAATTAAATATATATCAACTATATTTTTCGTACATAGCTTACCAGATTATGATTTTGTCCAGTGCATTTCTATTATCATATTTATTATAAATTTAAATTTCACAAATAAATATTTCAAGATTGGTTAAATATATTTTGTAGTACAAAATTTATTTATATATATTTAAATAACTATTTTATTCCCTGTTGGAATGCTAGTCCCGGGCAACACGTGGGAATAATTACTAATTTGTCGAAAATAAGAAAACTAATACATATTGTGAATTATAAATTGTTATAGCATTAAATTCATTATATATTATAAAATTGAACAATTAAATGGGGCAATTATTGACCTAGTGACCTTAAATGTTTATTGAGCATCTTTAAAACAAAAACACAATAGTTTTTTAATTGCAATTTTTGGATGAGGTTGTACTGTCAAGATTCAAGAAGATGAGGTTTGAATTGTCAACAACAATAAGTCAATAATTACTAAATGATTAAGTTGGTGTTTTCAAACACCACCACCTAAGTGTGACAAATAATGCAATGAAAAAACACCAATGTTGAAATAATATATAAAATTAATGTTGCAGTGTAAAACCCGGATGGCCGGAACTAGACAACTCGAGACATTGAATATAATCGGAGCCGGGTCAGCGGTGCCAAGACCTGAACCGCAATGAAAATCGGAATCGGAAAAAAGCAGTCGCAGTTTACGTGCATTGATGATAGTAAACCAAAAAGAAACGACTCATACTTTGTACTAGTTGAAATATAAAGATATATTTAACATATACTGTGATTTTAATATCAATAAGCGTTTGTAGTCCAACGGTTAGGATAATTGCCTTCCAAGCAATAGACCCGGGTTCGACTCCCGGCAGACGCATTTGCTTTTTTCCTGTAGTTCGTTTTTCTTTTTCCTTATTTTCTGTATGTGTTGGAGAAAGCAAAATTGGATATAAGTTATAAGCCAAAGAAACTGACAAAAGCTGTTAATGCACAACAGCAGATCTCTACATACTTTCCAGGAAAAAAAGAAGATTACAGTTGTCTAATATTAAACAACAAAAAATTACAAACCTCTCTCTCTTACATAAGTTGTGCTCGGATATTCGAAAAAAAAATCCTCAAGAAACTTGATAATTTCGTCGTGTTATTGAATGGACAACAAATTTACACTAAATTAATTCATTGAACAAAATTCCATGCCGAACTGATCTTATGAACCCACGTCTATGCATCACCATTTACATCATCAAAAAGCTTGTTAGTGAGGCTCCTCCAACTCGCACTATAATCTACCGAGTGGTGACTCAGAGGCATAATCATCGGCCAACCAGAGACCATAATCTTTAAATCGTTTAGTCTTCTTTTCAAAACCGATTATGTAATTGTTGTGGATTACAACATGCATTCCCTTTGTTTCTTGTACCCATGTCTTGTTCTTGAAGTATAATCCGCCAGTAGGGAATGCCTTTTGAGGTAGCAGGTATACATCTACCTGAAACGAGATCTCAGACATTATCAGTAAAATGCAGCATGACTAATTTCTTGATTATCGGTAAAAAGGCAGCATGAGTAATCTTGATGATTAATAAAATAACCCATTATCCCGGGAGAATATGATTCGCAACGTCGACTTACAAGCATTACTATAAGTTAGCTCATAACATACGTTTCATCTAGCAATAGCATCGAAAATCTCAACGTAAATGGTGCTGCATCTAGTTAGAAGTGTGTGACTGAAATTTCATCCGGTGTTTAAAATGTTTCGATCTGAGCGGAGTATTTCAGGGAACCCATTTTACGTGTTACATCATCAAGGGTTAGTTTGACCAAATACCCAGAAACGGGTTGGCTGGCTGACCAGTCAATCCTCTCCTAAATGCTTAAGGAATAATTAACGGCAGAACGAAGAGAGAAACAGCGTCAAATGTATTATATTGAAAACTACATAGTCCCAGCATATACTCAACATATAAAATCAAATGAAAGATTATGCAAAAACATACGTCTGATACATTCATGTAACTCATTCATTGAAAGGGGATGCAGCAGAGAGTATAATATATGTACCTGCCCAGCGGTTTTATTCAACGCCCAATTAAAGCCAGGCTGGTCATTAGCTTTCTTTGCTCTAGACCAAGGTTGGTCTTGTAGTTCTTCAATCCACTTTTTCATCAGCAATTTTGCTCCAGAAGTGGGGCGCAAATAAATAAAGCAGCTACAAATGTAAGTACGTCCCTTTTTCCCTGGAGGCGGCAATTCATGAGAATGATCTAGAGGTTTCACCTGGTAGTTTCAGTTAACCCAAAAAAAAACCCCATCAATAATTAAATGAACAAAAATTCTTAAAATACATTGCAATTAAGCTAGCCACGTGTTTCAAAATAACAGGTAATTTAACTAATTGAATTTATAGTTTCTTCTATAGTTCAGCTAGGAGATACGAAGCCTTTATTTGTTCAGAGAAGAGCATTTACAGATACTCCTATTTCTTCTATCTGATTCTTGATCTAGATACAGCAAAATAAATCAAATTACAGACTAGAGAGGCTTTTTTTTTAGTGTTTCTGAAGCCATCATTCAGATTCCTCTAAACATATATCTATGTGTAAGGGAATATTTGGATAATTTGATAGTGGATTTGCTGCATAAATCGCTAGTATTCACGCGTTTGTTTAACTTTGGATTGAAATATCAAGTTAAGAGGCCACAAACAAATGGTTGATTCATGATGAGAGAAATATTTGGATTAAGAAGCAATTAGCAAACTTACAAAGGCCATGTCATCCATGAAGTACACGTCATGCTCGCCTTTGAGATAAGGAAAGGGATCAGACAACCAAACCATATCGACATCGTTGTACATAACATTATAGCCGAGCTCCAAAATTTGGAGGAGATGACGTGGCCTTCTTGCTGTAAAATTGAAGAACCCCTGAAATATGGAATCCACCGAAGAAAACTAAATAACAATACAATACAAAGCTTACACACTCACTAACCATGAGTTTATCAAGAATGAACGATGTAAGATTTAGCAAGCAACTAACTATTTCACCACAAAAACTCTTGATAACATTTCTTTCTCACCAATCTACTAAAGAGTGATTTGAAACTAAACCGCCCAAAAAAACTGCAATGTGTATCAATCCTAAAACTGCAAGAACAGCATTATTCAAAAGAAGCATATTATCACTATCTCGTGCAACGTAATTCTGCCTCTATCTCCATCGAGAATCGAACTGAGTAAATTTATACAGATTTATTTTGTTAAACCTTCAAGCTAAGTAACTCCATACTCCACCTTCCCAATATTGATAAATCAATTAACTAAATCTTCACAATAGAATTTCATAAGAAATCAATTTCATAACTCAAATTCAGCAACACAATATTAGTTTCTGTGCAAAGTTTGTAAGATACATCACATATAAACAAATGTCTATTATCAAATCACACACACACACACACGGAGAGAAAAACTACCTGAGATCCAAACTTGTGAGCGGCGGCGGCCTCCAGCGCAGGGGGAACCAAAACGGCGTGGCCAGGCCACCGCTCGTTCACCTTATAAAGCGTGGCGTAATCCTCGGCAATCACCAAAACCTTTTCCTGCTGCTTTTGCCGAGAAATGCTAATCAGCCAGTTGTTCAGAAACGGCAAATAAGCCTCGCTGACAGCGCACACGATCAGCGTGTTGTTCCTCGCCACGTAAGCGGCCGCATCCGGTAGCGTGTACCCGCGCCACTTGGAATCGGAGCTCCTGGAACTTAACGAAAGGAGGGAGGAGCCGGGAGACTGTATGTAAGGGAAAAGTACCCCGGCGACGATTAGCAGGGAGAGGAGGAGGAGGACGAGGACGGCGGGGCTGCGGCTGAGGAGAGAGGAGGTAGGTTTTTGGTAATTTTGGCGGGATCGAGGGGATAAATCGTCGAGGTATGACGACGGAGTGTGGAGTGGCCTTTGGTGGAGAAATGCCGACATCTTTTTTTTTTTCTTTTTTGGAATTTCAGTTCACTGAAAAATTGAAATTCTCAATTGATGAATGATGAAGCTGTGTGTGTGTGTGTGTGTGAGAGAGAGAGAGAGGAGAGAGAGAGATCTCAGGTGAAAGAAGTGGCCGCCGGTGAGGAAGTGGATCGGGAAATAGAATTTGGTGGAAAATGGGCTAATTTAGATTTGAGTTTTTTTGGGTAAGCCCAATACTCTTTATTGCCCTTATTTGATTTTTATTTTATTTTTTTTAGATGTTATTTGATATATTTTTGCTTTTTACTTTTTATATTATATTCTTGGGTAAATTCCACTTTCTCCCTATTATATTTTGGATATGTATCATTTTACCTTTCTACTCTCGATTGCATCGATTTGGGCCCCCCACACTTGATTTTGTTTTTCTAAATATGACCATCGTCGTTAGTTTTCAAACCTTTGACTTTAAGACTTTTTGATTTAAGCCTGAAAATTATAAAAAAAAAACCACCCCTCGCAGTTTAAAAAAAATAAAAAATAAAAACTTTTAAATATTTTTGGCTGCCGTCGCGGACTATACTTTCTCGTTGTCTTGATTTTTTTCTTAAATAATTATTTAAACTGGGTGGGGTAGATTTTTTGTAATTTCAGAGTTTAGACGAAACGATGTTAAGGTCAAATGTCTAACATTTAACAATGAGGGCTACATTGAGACAATTTTTCAAGTATATGGGAAAAATCGATGCAATTAAGAGAAGAAGGGGTAGAGAAGTACCAAGACAAAGTAAAAGGGGGAAATTATATTCTTTGTTTATTATGAATTATGGATCTTTAAGTTGGCTTTTATCAATTTGGTGGAAAATAAGCCTTTTATTTTTTTATTTTTTCCATTTTGTCTTCAAAATTTTAAATCGAAGCACTTAATAAGGGGAAAATGATTTTGTAGCCCTCTTTAAGTTTAGGGCATATTACAAATAAGCCCATCAGTGGGAACTTATTTATAAAGAGATCCAGACAATATTCTCCTTTACCAATAAGTCCACACATGGTCCAGATTTATGTAAAGGACTAAAATAACCCCTCTTACTTTTATATGCTCCAATTTCATCCTTAACTTAATTTAACTTCAATTTGACCCCAAATTTCACAAATTATTCAATTTTGACCCAAAACTTTTTTTTTTCACAAATTTTTTTTTTTCAAAAACTTTTTTTTTCTGCCGGATTCCGGCGTTGACTTTTTTTTTTTTTTTTTTTTTTTTTCTTCCGGATTTTTTTTTCCGGATTCCGGCGGTCAACGCCGGTCTCCGGCGTTGACTTTTTTTTTTTTTTTTTATTTTTTTTTTTATTTTTTTATTTTTTTTCTTCCGGATTATTTTTCCGGATTCCGACGTTGACCGGCGGTAAACACCGGTCTCCGGCGTTGACTTTTTTTTTTTTTTTTTTTTTTTTTTTTTTATTTTTTTTTCTGTAACTTTTTTTTCCGTTTAAACAACAATATTGCTTTGAATGACAGTAATATTAACTATATTACTGTTAAACACAGTAAAAATAACTAAACTATAGTTTAACACAGTGATATTGCTATATTAATCTCTAGCACATTAATATTAACACAACAAAATTCATTATTATTGTATAATAAAGTAATATTACTATGTTGTCCGTTCAACAAATTTAAACAAAATAAAAAAAACCAAAAGAATTAATATTACTGTGAGTGACAGTAATATTACTATAGCAACAGTAATATTACAATAGTAGACAGTAATATTATTACGTTACTCCGTGAATAACTCAAACAAACAAAATATCCAAACAAAAGAATAATATTGATGTGGTTGACAGGAATATTACTATAACAAACAGTAATATTACCGTCAACCACAGTAATATTATTGTGTTTACAGTAATATTACAATAATAGACAGTAATATTAATACAAACACCACAAAAAAATAATAATATTGATGTTGTTGACAGTAATATTATTGTGTTTACAGTTATTTTACTGTCAACGACAGTAATATAATTACGTTGACTTGTCAACAAATCAAAAAAAAAAAAAAAATAATAATAATAAATAAAAAAATATAATATTGCATTAATTTACTGTCAACGGCAGCACAATTACATAAATGTAATGTCAACGGTAGTACAATTACGTTAATTAACTATCATTGACAGTATAATTACGTTAATTTACTGTCAGTGACAGCACAATTACGGTCAACGTTTAGCGGCGGACGTGGAAAAACAAAACAAACCAAACAAAACAAAAAACTTAAAAAAACACTAAAAAAAGAGACCGCCGGAAACCGGCGAAAAAATCCGGCGGAAAAAAAAATCCGGAAGAAAAAAAAAAAAAGAAAAAAAAAAAAAAAAGTCAACGCCGGAGACCGGCGTTGACCGCTGGTCAACGCTGGAAACCGGCGAAAAAATCCGGAAGAAAGAAAAAAAAAAAAAAAAAAAAATTAAAAAAGTCAACGCCGGAATCCGGCGGCAAAAAAAAAGTTTTTGAAAAAAAAAAAATTGGGTCAAAATTTAATAATTTGTGAAATTTGGGGTCAAATTGAGATTAAATTAAGTTAAGGATGAAATTGGAGCATATTAAATTATACTCCAAAAAAAAGTCAAAATTGAATTTTTGTGGTCAAAATTGAACTTTTATGGACAAAATTGATTAATTTGGATTACAATTAAGAATTGGGTATAAATGGTTGAGGGTAATATTGGGATATACATGAATGTTTCCTTTAGTTATAATAAATATTAAAGGGATGTGCTTATTGGTAAAAGAGATATGTCCCCTAAACCTAGAATAATAAACATGCTTGGTTGGGGACTTTTGCATAAAAATCCCTTAAGTTTATTAGTTAGGAGATTTAGTCCACCCTATTTTAAAATCAATATTTTAGTTCATTCTGTTACAAATTTTAGTTTAACAGGATCCAACTATCGTAGATCCATAATGGAGTTGGGCCCATTAAAGATGTTTTTTTTTTTTTTAATAATTCAAGTCATTACAAGGGAAAGTAGGGGAGGGGGACTCGAACCTTATACCTTTTACCATATTGGTAAAGTTAGGGGTACCAACTCTTCTAACGAGAGTTGGTGGCCCATAAAAAATGTTTACTGGTCCATTATTAAGGATCCACAAATTTAATCTACACCAGCAAACACCGGATCACTGTCCCCTCGCCACGTGGCAATAATTATTTTCCCAACTCTCTAGAAAACTCGAGAGGTGAAAAACGCGGGAAACATCTCGAATCGCCGGAAGAAATCTACATCATCGACATCGGCACCTGTATATAACCCATTCAAACCTCCCTTTTTATTTTTGAATTGCATAATCTCAGATTTCAAAACTAATAATCAGAAGAAGAAAAGGATATTATCAGAGTTTCGAATTATCTGTGAGTTTGGTGGATCGTACCTCTGCACCGGAAACTGAGTCAACCCGATCCGCCGATTGCCTTGGAAGCATCTTCTTACTCCACTTCTTCCATCTCGTTTTGCCAATCGTAAGTGATTTGTGCTGTATTATTTCATCTCGTGGTTTTGATTTCTAAATACTGAGCTGGAAATTATCCTCGTTTCTTTCTGCTGAGTTGTTAGTGCTAAATCACCCCATCAAACTGTTTGATGAAATTCCTGAATGAGTGGATTTTGATTTTGTAGTTGGTGTTACGCTTAGACATTTTGATTTCAACTGTTTTTTGCATGAGATTTCTGCTTAATTTCCTCCTTATTTCTCTGTACTAGAAAATCCAAGTCCTCTTCTTCTTTGGGGCAACAATTTGAGATGGATCCTGTGTATAAGAATATGCAGCAAAATCCATATCAGATTCAGAAGGATCAAATGAACCATGGCCCTTATTATTATCATCATCCAGGAACTGAAGCTGCACCACCACAAATGTATATGAATCCGCCTCGACCGCCAGTAAATTACGGATATTGCCCTTGGAGCAGCAACTATGGTTATCCCTCCCTGATTGGATGCCATGGCTGCTGTAACCATACTCACCCGCCACCACATTATGCCTGGGCAACTCCTTATGGTTCTCATCTTCCTCCTTTTCATGTTCCTGTAAATTATCCTTCTTTCCCGGTTCAGTACATGCCGAGTTATGGAGTGGAGCAGCCTCAATACGAACACGAAAATAATTTGCACACGGGTCATCATTGTTGCGGGTGCTCCAATCATCTGTTTCAACCGAAAGAGCTGAACAACGTGAGAATCGAAGAGGAAGAGCCTGTGAAGGAAAGGAGAAAAAATGACTCTCTGGTTCCTTTTCAGTTCAAGAACGGACCTCATCCTATTGCGTGGCTTCCATCTGGTTACAGTAACGACAACGAGCGGGGGAAAGTGAAAAACTCGGAAGATGGAAAAACTGTTGTACAGAAGCCAACTTCGTGGAATGGATGGTACCCTCTTGATTTGAATAATTTGGTATCTTCGAAGCACAGTGGAGATGGAGGAATAAACCGTCCACAAAATGATGGCAAGGGCAATTTCCCGTTTCCATTGTTTTGGTTGCCTAATTACAAGCCTGAGGAAAAAGAAATGGAAGGACATAAGGGGAACGATGCAATCTTGGCATCACAGAAGGATTTGGGTCCGGGTTCGGAGCAAAGCTTCCATGTGACGAGGGAAAAAGAAAGACCAGTGAACGAAGGGAAAGGGCACAAAGAAAAGGAGGGTTTCGAAAATCGGGAGAAAGAAACAGATGCCTCTGTGAAACCGAGCATCTGTAGTGGTGAGAAGAAGCTTGACAATGAAGAAAAGAAGCTTCCCAACAAGGGTGACAACCGTGATAAGGGAAAATCCGCTTCATCAAAATCATCCAAGCTACCTCCTGTCTGTCTAAGAGTTGATCCATTGCCGAGAAAAAAGGTTGGCAATGGAAGCTCAACTCGTCAAGGTGACAAAGAAAAACCGAGCAAGTTTCTTCATTCGTCGGACAACAAAGAGCGCAGTGAGTTTAAGGAAAAGAAGGGCACAAAAACCATTGAGGTTGTCGATGCGAATGCTCAGAAACAACAAAATGAGGTTGTAAATGTGCAAATTCCTATCGGGCAAGGCAATGTTTTGACTAACCAGAAAGAGGAGAAGCCGAAAGAGGAAAATGTTTCTCGGGGTCAATCGGAGGATGTTGGATCTGCCCTAGAGATGAATGAAGAATTGTTGAGAGATGAAGCAATAAAGAAGTCGAGAAAAACAGATCTGTCTGAGGAGGAAGCAGCCGTTGTTATTCAATCAGCGTATCGTGGCTTCGATACTCGCAAGTGGGAACCCGTAAAGAAGTTGAAACAAATAGCCAAATTGAAAGAGGAGATAGCTAATGTAAAGCATCTGATTCAAGAAATGGAGGAGTCGGCTTTTGATGTCGAAGGGAGTGGCAAACAAAGACACATTGTCGCAGAGATTATAATGAGCCTTCTGCTAAAACTCGACGCTATACAGGTATCTTATTATTTCTCTTATCTTATTGTGTGCCGTTGAATTTAACTTGTTTGGTTGTGCCTATGAATAATCTAACTTGTGTGCAAGAACACACATCTAATTGCAATTATTCCCCGTAAAGATCGATTGCTGATTCTGATTTTATTGTTCTTCACATTCAGGGATTGCATCCGAGTGCAAGGGAAATCAGGAAATCTTTGGTGAGAGAACTTGTCACTCTTCAAGAGAGGCTGGATTCAGTAACAAAGAACATAAAACCTGAAAACCCACTCGAAGAGGAGTCGGTTTCGAAACATGATGAAGATGATTTAAAGAAAGCCGAAGATGTTATACAAATCGAGAGTGGCAACGAAACCCCATCGGACTTAAAGGAGGTGCATCAGAACCATGAAAACACGGAAGCTTCAGAGGCGACTGAAAACTTAGAAAATGAAGCTGCAGAGAATTCGTTGACTAAAAATGGCGAGTCAGTATCAGAAGCGACAATGAAAAACGTTGACGAGTGGAGCAATGGAGTGCCCCAAAATGACGAATCCTCAATTCTCGAAGAGGAACTAGTGCTTGAGAAAGGCTCTAAACTCCCATTATTGCAGAATAGCGCCTCTATAAATGCAACCGATTTAGAGCAAACAGATTGCCACAAGCTTGAGAGCGATTCGGCTGAGCTTCCTCAAGGTGTACCTAATGACCCCTACGCTAGAGACAACATAAATTGCAGCGATGGCACTTCGGAACAGCAGACTGGCACTGCAGATGAAGAAACCGTCGAAATTACTCATGAGGTATCGGAATCGGATCTTCCACCTAGTGATGTTAAATTCGAATTGGAGGCTGCTGAAGCTAGTCCCACTCACATCAACGAGTCTTTCGCGTGTAACAAAATTGGTGGAGATGCTCAATTCTTTGACCCTGATCAACGCAGAGATCAAGAATTACAAGACGACATCATTGCCGAAGCGAAAGTAGAAGCTGAGAACGTCAATTTGGAGCGAGAAACGTGTCGCAGCAATGGCTCTGCAAATACTTGTGAGGGAGCAGCAGATCATATGACTTGTCAAGTCGAAAATGAAGGACCTTTGGAAGTTACTTCTGATGAAGCTAAAGATAGCTCCGTTTCTCGGGTTGATTCAGAATCAACCCCGCCTCGGGTTCCGGTTATCAGGGATGATATGTATGAGAGTAACAGAAAACTGATTGAAGAAAATCAAAGGTTGAGAGACATCATGGAGAAAATGATTAAATCAGGACAAGAACAGCTGACTGCCATTTCAGGTCTTTCTGGGAGAGTCAAAGATTTGGAGAGGAAACTGTCAAGAAAAAAGAAGCTAAAGTTGAAAAAAGTTAGAGCTAAGTAAATAGAAGCTATGGCTAATTGGCCATGTAACAGTTTACTGTGTGTATTGTGTGTGTGTTTTTTCTGTGTAATATAATAAGAAAGATAAATTTGTAGATTAATTTGATGCCAAGTTTTTTTTGTTTCCTTTGAATTTCATTTTTATTGAACTAATTTCAAGAAACAATAATATATAGTTATGTAGAGCAGTTAAATATCTCAGGTAATTCCACCACCTAGTTACAGGCTGTATCAGTCGTTTCACTCTCTCTCTCTCTCTTAATTCTTGATTTCTTGTTTTCAGGAATAAATAGATGAGTAGCAGAAGTAATATATATAATATATATACTTAACGGAGAGAGTGATTTTGGGGAAGAGAACTTAACGGCCACATGGGGACGCAGATTCTGGAGATCAACTTGATCTCCGCCCAGGGTTTGAAGCCGCCGTCTGCTAACTTGCGCCGAATCCAAACCTACGCCATCACCTGGATTGACCCTGCGACGAAGCTCCGTACCCATGTGGACTCAGTCGGCGGCGAGAACCCTACCTGGAACGACAAGTTCCTCTTCCGAGTGTCCGACGAATTCATCGCCGGTGACACCTCCGCCGTCGCCGTTGAGATCTTCGCCGTCGGTTACATCAAGGATATCCTCATCGGCACTGTGCGTTTCCTTCTCAGCACGTGTCTGAAGCGAGCGGCGGCGCCGATCGACTCCGCCGGCGAGGGTTCGATCGGAACCCCTTCCTGCACCGGCTTGCAGATCCGCCGCCCCTCCGGCAGATTCCAAGGCGTTCTCAACATCGCCGCCGCCGCGTACCGCTCCTCCGATTACGCCGTCCTGGAGAAAGTCTCGGCCGTGAGTTTCCGAGGCCTGATGGAGAAGAAGGAGAACGAGTCCCGGCGGCAGCGGAGGCTGAGCCGAGGCGGATCTAGGCGGAGCCAGCAGTCCTCCGGCGGAGAATCATGTGATTTTTCCGACGGCGCCGACTCGACCACGTCATCTTCCTCGACGGCTTCAACGGCGTTGAAGGAGTGGAACTGTGTCCGACAAATGGCGGGAAAGATGAAAGATGCCAAATCCAACGGCGCCGGTGGATTGCTTTGCGGGTTGAAGATGCAGAGGAAGATCCCCTTCTGTCCGTCGGATCAAAATCTCGACTTATGGGAAGACTCTTTCGATGAAGAGAAGGATTGATCAACGGCTGAGATCACTCCAAGCAGAGATCACTCAAATATCCACACTGTTTTCCATTTTCTTTTTTACCTAATAAAATTTTGAAGCAAAACTCTACAAGTAGTGTGGATTAAATTCTTTACAATTCTTTTTCTTTTCCAATAAATTGAATTCATTAGTGAGTGTGTCTTGTGAAAATGGTACATCTTTTATTTGATTCCGATTTTAATAAATTGATTTAAAAAAATTAGTATTTTTTTCCCGTGCGATGCACTGAATATTATTTGAAAAGTGAAAAAAATAATCAATTTAATATTTAATAAGAAAATATAGTATATAGTAAAATTTAATAATGTAGCATTATTCACATTATACATAACATTAGTTTTTTTAAATATTGCATATTAAGATTTATAATTCAATCGAATTTCTATCTTTATCTCTTAAGATTTGAGATGTATTGATGAAAAATAGAAAATTGATAATTGTTGAAAAAATATAGTAAAAAAATTAGTAGAAAAATATATTAAAAATAAATAATTACAGAAACACCATTATGATTTCTTAGGACTGCCGAGCATTTTTTTTTTATATAAGAAATATATATATATATTAATAATGCCAAATTGGGCTTATATCCATTTTCAAATTCATGGTCTAAAAGCCTATTAAAGACTCGTAAAAAAACTTCAATGAATGATATAGTTTAGGACATGTCTGGGCCAGCTACTCTAACGATCCGTTGAACCACTAAAATTTATATTCATCTATCTAATATTTGTCGGACCAATGGATAGGGGCCTCGAGGCGAGTGATTTCGTCTTTTGGTACAATGATATAGTTTAGTAGAATTTAAGACCATTAATTTTAAGTTTATAGGATAAAATTTAGGATAATTTAAGAACCTTCTAGTGTCGTATGTGCACTGAATAAACACTCATTGTATGCAACTGTTTGCAAATGCACGAGAAGTGTAAATCGCATCGAATCACGTGCTATGAACTCGACCTAGTAATTACTAACAAGATCGAGAACAAACTCGAATCGTTAAACGCATGTGTTCTTACTCTACTAACTAAATCAACCTTGTACGACCATAATAATTTTGCATTTGAACAAATTTGTGTGTGTCAGGAGGATGGTGAGGCAAAGACTCAAAGTATATACCAAAACTAAGTTATGAAGAAATGAAAAGATGGGGGTTACACTCAATGTTTTTAAAACCGGACCGGACCGGCCGGTCCGACCGGTTCAACCGGGAACCGGAAGCCAGTCCGGTCCGGTTAAGCATGAAAACTCGGATGCTCCAAAAAACCGGTCGGAAGGCGAACGACCCGGAAAACCGTCGGTTGAACCGGAATATCCCGAACCGGAAAAAACCCGGGTTTCGTCACTAACTGAAATTTTAAGCCAATTAATTTATAGATCTGACTGAGTTTAAAAAAAATGTATATAGATCTGATTAGCAAGATGATAGAGAAAGAAGAAAAAGAGAAAAGTCAGTCGAGTTTGCCGCTGAAATAGACGAAGGGCTGTTGCTCCGATCTGGATATAAGTTCTACAATGGTGGAAGAAAGAAGAAGACGAGATGGAGGAGGAAAAGAAAAAGAATTTGGCGTGGGGTAGGTGGCTGGGGCGCGTTGGAGTTTGTGATGTGTCTGTTTTGAGAGAGAGAGGACTTAATCATATATGAAAAAAAAAAACAGAATATAGGTATAAATAAAAACTATTTAAATATATTAATAAATTTAGTTAATTAAATTATTTCTTTTTTGTAGATGTTCAATAAATTAATTCAAAATTGCTTAATATTATTGTATTGAATTTTTATGACGAATAAATTTATTAAATTATATTTTTTTAAAGATGATAATATTATAATTATTCACAAATAATTCAAAATAAAAAATATTCAAAAACCCGGTTGGACCCCGGTTGAACCGGTTCGACCGTGACCCAGTTGACTAGCCGGTTCAATGTCCGGTCCGGTTTTCAAAACATTGGTTACACTTACAAAATAAACAAGCATACATTCCGCGTGGAAAGTAGGACGGGTGTAACTTGGAGTCTTGGATAATCATGGATTCAAATTTATTCGACGTTTTAAAAGATGCAAGACTATTTACATTTCGAAGGCATGAACTATCGTCGAAAACGAGTTTGTTGTTGTTATATTCAAAAAATTAGTCACACGAAGTTTAAATAACTGAATTTATTAAGGCCCCGTTTGGTTGGCAAGATAAGATTAGCCAAGATAAGATTAAATAATCTAATGAGACCCAATTATTTTATTGGAGCTTGAAACGTCCAACAAAAAAAACTCATTAGAAGGCAATATAAGCCAAGATAAGACAAGATAAGCCATGATTATATAATTTTGGCGGGTCGACCCGCCAATTTATTGGGAATACCAAACATCAAATTAAGTCCAACTATTTAATTAATCATGGCTTATCATGGCGACCAAACGGAACCCAAAAAAATAGTATATGTGAATACATTTTTTTAAGAAAATGAATTTATTAATTGAGAAACAATACAAATACATAATTGACGGGATGATTGTAATTATTCAAACATAAGAGATTTTTTCGTAATTTAAATTTACATGAGAGAGTGATAGTAATTTACATTATATCCAATTACACATTATTATATTATATATATTATTATAATTTACCTTATATTCCAATTTTTGTATTTATATTTTATCTCATCGGATCCCAATTAAAGAAGCTCCATCAAATTCCTTGAGTGCTCACCTAAACACGGCTTTTGAGATCCTACACCGGGTGAAATACACCGGGTAGATCTTTACCATTCATATACACACAAACACACACACACCCATATTGGTATGTGTAGATCAGCGGTAAAAAATCACCCGGTGTAACCTTCACCGGGTGTAGGATAGATAAAACCCCTAAACACACACACACTCACTGAAGTTTGTCTGCATCAAGAAAATCGAAAAAGCCCTAATAAATGCCCGCCCATCTCTTTCATTCCCAATCTTCGTGTCGTTTAGGCAACATCAATTGAACGTAAAAGGAAATAAAAAAAAAACATGGTTAAATCCGCACGAATCAATTTATCCCCATTTCTTATCCCTTTCGTGTTCGCCGTTGTGGTTTCGACCCATCCCCCCTCTGAATTTCAAGGAGTTTGATCAATCTGAGAAGACCCATTTGCCTTTTGCATCAATAGGTACTAATTTTTTAGTTTTTACTGTTTAATTTGATGAAATTCACTGTGTGCGTGTGTGTGCTGGGATCTGCTTCGATGTTCATTTATGGGTGTTTTGATGTTCCTTTCAATGGTGTTTTGTTGGTACAATGTTTCTATTTCACCTAACATTATTGAATTTAAACTGAAAATGAAATTAGGGTTGCATTTGCGTGTTAGATTTTAATAGTTTGAAGAATGGTTGCTTTCTGCAATTATGCAATCTAATTGTTGATGTATACATTTATGTATGGTGATAGATATATATGGTTATATATTTTATTTATTTAATTATTTATGTAGAGAAACCAGTGGATGCCATTATATATATATATATTATATATATATATATATATATATATATATATATATATATATATATATATATATATATATATGTATGTATATATATATATATATATATATATATATATATATATATATATGATCTATGCTTACAGGGAAGTCTTGCAATACGAAACGAAAAGACATTGCGTAAACACGTGGCTTACTTATTCTTCGATAACTCGATTCAGTATTCACCTCTTGTTCTTGTAGAAGTAAGATATAGTGGTAGTAGTGCTCTTTAAATCTCGATTTCTCGTGTCCAGTTTCTCTAGTTATCTCTTTGCTTTTTCTTGAAAATACTTTTTTTCTGTGCATAATTTTCTTTAACGTAGGGCGATATATAGTTTTGCCTTTGTCTTTTTTGAAGCTCTCGGGTTCTTTTAGTTAAGATTTACCTTGAGGGTATGATGGAATCTAATCATGATTCTGCAAAATGAGGCCCTTTTCGTTAATGCAAGAAATCGATGAAAATTGATCTCGTTTTATATGAATCTCTTTTGGTTATGTGACTTATTACTTGATTAGATTATGAGTGTCTTTCGGTTTTTTGCAGGTTTTGTCATAATGGAAGGAGAAAATTCATGGACAAGTCATTCGAACGAAACCTCAGTAAACAATACATTCAAATTCGATTCTTTCTCAGAGCTGCACGAAGACACCAATCAAGAAGCTGCTCCCATTTCGTTGGATTTAATTTTGCCCGACGATCTTTTGGAAAGAATATTATCCCATCTCCCCATAGCCAGCATCTTTCGAGCTGGCTGCGTGTGCAAAAGATGGCACGAAATAGTGACAACAAAGAGGTTTCTGACGAACACCTCTAAAGTACAATCAAGAAAGCCATGGTACTTCATGTTCACAAGCTCCGACGAACCAATCGGATATTCCTACGACCCGGTTTTCCGAAAATGGTACCCAATCGAGCTCCCGTTTATCGAGAACTCCAATTGGTCCATCGCTTCATCGGGCGGGCTAGTGTGCTTCACGGGTCGGGATATCGGATCCGAATTGTACATTTGCAACCCGATTACAAAACAGGTCAAGTGGATAAATGGGCCCGCCGGCCCGAAATTCTCCGATTATAGTGCATTGGCTGTCTCGGTCGATCGTGGGTCCCACAGATATCAAGTCTCAATCGTGAAGTCTATTGAAGTTTCCGGAAGCTTCTTCGAATGGGATGTTTCTATCCACCTCTACGATTCGGTGGAAATGACGTGGACGGTGGCTTTGACCGAGGGTTTGACCGGGTGGAGGGGCGGGGGCGAAAGCGTAATTTGCGGTGGGGTTTTGTACTTTTTGGTCTACTCGACAGGTGGTGGTGGTGGGCCGGGGCATAGGCTTGTCATGTATGATCTCAAAAGTGGTTCGGTAAACGGTGGTTCTTTGATGGGGGGTTTTGTGGGTGTGCCTTGTGCTTTGACTTGTGGACGTCTGATGAATTTGAAGGAGAAGCTTGTGATGGTTGGGGGAATAGGGAAAAACGATCGGACGGATATTATTAAAGGGATTGGAATTTGGGTTCTTGATGGTGGGAGAGAGTGGCGGGAAATTACGAGAATGCCACATAGGTTTTTTCAGGGTTTTGGGGAGTTTGACGATGTTTTCGCGAGTAGTGGGACCGACGAGCTCGTTTATATACAGAGCTATGGTGGGCCGGCCCTTCTTGTTTTCGATTTTGGTTTGAAGCAGTGGAAGTGGTCGCAGAAATGCCCTGTGGCTAAGAGGTTTCCGCTTCAACTTTTTACGGGTTTTTGCTTTGAACCGAGGCTGGAAATTGCTCCGTAGATTTTTATTTAAATTTAAAAGATTGATTTGCATCTTGTGATTCCTATTTATTTTGGTTTGGATTGTGATTTATGATGTTTGGGTTATAGATGATGCAATATATATTCAACAAGTCTGGTTATTTTGATCCTTTGTGTCTGCATAATGTTAGTTCGTCAATTAAGGCATTTATGGGAACATGATTGCTTTCATTAGTAGTAACCGAAAATTGACGAAAATGATTAAAAGTGTTGTTTTTTTTTTTTATTTTTATTTTTAATTTGTGGTTAAAAAAATTATATTTGTCAGTGAAGAGAAAATCAAATCTGGGTCCTGTAATTCTATACAACGTTTTCTTGCCGCGTCAATTCCAATCTATAAGCCCACGTGTTACGCCTAACTTCCAACAATCTTGTCAAATTCTCTTGGTTGAATTTTCATTTTCGTTTTTTTTAATAATAATTTTTTTATATGGGTAAATTACACAAAGAACCCCTAAACTTAGGCTAAATTATGAAAAATACCCCAATCTATTCGTAATTACTAAAATCTCTCCAATCTTTGAATGTAATCTTTCCTATTCTAGGAAGTATTCAACGAAAAATGCTCATATGATCCTGCATATGGCGACAGATTGAAGGTAGCCATGCACATGTAAAAAAATGCTTTGTATATGTTATGATGATTCATATTAGCAATCAAGGAAGTCTACTGATATTGCAATGTGATGTTAACGAAATAAGAGTTTTTGTATAAGGTATATCAATGCCACCTACACTTAAGAGGCTGCTCTTATAGATAAAATCAACATTTTTTGGAAATATTTTCTAAAAACAAAAAAATCAAATGAAAATTCACAATGTAAAATGGTCGGTATAAGACGGAAATAATCGGGGGGTTTGGTAACTACGTATAGATAGAATTATTGTTCGTAATTTAACCCTTTTATATTCTTACATAAAAATAGTTAAGGGTGTGGATATGTCAATGCACTAACTAGATGAGCCGCTAGACAATATTTTGACACTAGTGGTTTATTTTTTGTAATAAAAAAAAAAAAAAAAAGAATGGCTGCTTGAGAAATATAATAACAATCAATATAATAATATATGGACCACCCTAGCTTAGAAAATAGAAGACACCATTAGTGACCCTTTCGTCTTAATGACTAATTCACTAATTATACTTAGCCGTCTTCTAATTAACTTAGTCAATTTTCATGAAACTAAAATAGACTGACTAATTCGAGGTCAATGTTTATTTTTATTTTTCAAGAGAGTAATATTATAAATTTATATATGTATTTTCATAATTTTATTTTAATAAAAAATAATTAGAAAATCGCAGTATTTATTGGGCCAAAAATTACACATACTGTATTTCGATCTTTCCAATATTAGAAAGAAGAGTTTGAAATCCAGTACCAAAGGTCCAAAACCTCGCATCTCACCATTATTTCTCTTTTCTCTCTCTCTCTCTCTACGACTCGGAGGAGAGAGAGTGACGTAATTATGAGGGGTTCGGGTTTGGATCTATTCGACCCGACGACCGCCGTGATGGACTCCGACGATAACTCGTCGCCGGGCGGAAGCCGTGACCCGGATTTCGGCTTCGCTTTCAACGACAGCAACTTCTCCGACCGACTTCTGCGGATCGAGATTGTCGCTGATCCATCGGAGTCTCAACCGGATTCCGACGCTTGCCAAACCCTACCTGGCTGGGCTGCGCGCAAAACCAAACGACGTCGTGCCGATATTGCCAAGAAGGAAAATGGTAAGCCGGTCAACTTTTCAGTCAACGTAACTGATATTTTTGGGTGTTTTTTTTTTCCCCTTCTTTTGTTGTTTCTTCCCTTTGATGGAATTCGTTACCAGTGTTCAAGCTTGGTTTGATTTTTTTTTTTTATTTTTTTTTTAATATATTTTTTAAATTATTTTATCATTACCCTGTTAACTTGAACTATGTTCTAATTTGGTTTTCCTAGTTTATAACCAATCGTTTACATGATTTTTTTATTCATTTCTAACATGAAAGCTTATAAGATTGACTAAAGAACAATTTTTTTTTTGTTTTTAATCTAAGCTGTATTTTTTCGACTTGGTTCAATTTTCAGTCGTAGTAATTGCTAAAATCTAGCTTGATGATGTTGATGATTAGCAGTAATATTTCTGGAGCCAGTATATAAATTCAGTATATACTATATAATGTTGAAATCGAGCTACTTCGTGATCAGCAATAGTTAATCTCTAGGGATGACTGTGGTTAAAAATGCTTTTACTTTTCTGGAAACTGTCAATGCCATCCTCCACGATTTCGCACTACAACAAGAATATCGAAATATTGTTTCTTGTTTGATTTTTGAGAATTTACTGAACATGTTGTTCTTGGAAATAGATTTTTTTGATACACTTCCGAACATGGAATTGGGATGTCTCGAATCTGGTTGTTTTTGTACATCGATCATCTCAAATCATCAAGGGATTTTTTTAATACAAATTAGAAAAAAATGTTACGTTGAACAGTTATTTCTTGTAGGAGCGTTGTATATGAATGCTTATTAAATTGTTATTTTTCCATCTCTTCAGAATCAACTGTTATTATCCGCTGTCAGTTTCAGATTGCATGCTTGATTTCCTGACGCCCTTTGGCACATATATAATATTTGTCTTCTTCTCATTCTTATGTTGGCATGGGTTTTTGTGCTCATCTTAATCAGACATGTACCACTCGTTTGCAGCTTTGGATATCAACAATTGCCCTGAAGAGCAGATTCTAGATTGTGAATCAGATGCCGACGATGGATTGGGTGATGAGGACCACGATGAAGAAGAAATTCCAATGATTGAAGATTCCCCGTCAGGTATTCATAAGCAAGTTTCTCTTCATGTAATTAAGACATGAGTTTTGTGCAGCCAAATGTAATTAAGAAACTGTTCTGGTTGGCATGGTCTATGTCTTATTGCTTTGAATTCTTATGAAGAATGTCGGATAAGTAGTTGTGGCAATAATAGATACAAAACAAGCAAGCTATTCACAGATGAAATGTTCAAGAATTTTATTTGTGCTCTTGTAGGCGACGAAGCTGCAAACAGTGATGATTCAAGTTGGTCTGGAGACGGGTCACGAGTTCAAAGAGTTAAAACTCTACATATTAGCTCTCCCATCTTAGCAGCAAAAAGTCCATTTTTTTATAAGGTACTGTAGCTTTTTTCAATTGCTCAACATGTTTCCCTTTGTAAGATTTTCATGCTCACATTTCGTTTCCTTTCTTTCTTCTGCAGTTATTCTCAAATGGTATGATGGAATCAGAGCAGAGACATGTAACCCTGAGAATAAATGCCTCTGGTAGGTCATTAGTTGCATTCCGAACACTTTATTATATATATATGTGAGACTGCAAATGATTGAAGATGTGCCTTTTGCTATGGAACAGAGGAAGTTGCACTGATGGAGCTCCTGAATTTCATGTACAGCAATACGTTAAGCACGAATACAGCTGCGGGTATATTGGATGTACTTATGGCTGCAGACAAGTTCGAGGTAGCTTCGTGCATGAGACATTGCAGTCGTGTACTGAGGAACATGCCCATGACTCCAGAATCAGCATTACTATATCTCGATCTTCCTTCTAGTGTTTTAATGGCTGATGCTGTTCAACCACTCACCGATGCGGCAAAACAGTTCTTAGCTGCTCGCTATAAAGATATATCAAAGTACGTTCTCCTTACACCCCCCACCCCCCCCCATTAAGCCTTTACTCCTTGTTTGAGAATTAGGATATGATTTGATAGACAATATAATCAAAGTACGTTGTCAAATGCTTGGTTATGTTTCAAGCCCATGCTAAAATAAAGGAGTCCCGTATTTTAATTGAAGGCGCTATTTCGTCCAAACTCAACCCCTATTATTATTATTATACAATCCCTAGAAGGATTACCCAATACAAGGATTGTATAATCACAAACCCCAATCATAAGATAATCACATATGACATGATGATGATGGGCAATTTAATCTTAACCAATTCATTCAATATTTCAATCTTATCAATCCCATCAACATTCCCAAACATGACCCTATTTTTTTTTAATAAATACTCCCTCCGTTTCAAAATAAGTGTTACTTTTGCCATATTTTTCCCATTATTAAGTGTCACTTTAGAATTTCAAGGTAGGACAAATTTTTCTTGTCCTGCTTTACCCTAACAATAATGAGGTGATAAAGAGAAAATAACTATTTGTCAAATAAGATTTTTTTCCCTAAAATCATGACTATTTAATAACTTTGTTAAATAGTGTGCATCTCCCATCTCTCTTATTTTGAAACGGAGGAAGTATCTCAATCATATATCTCTTAGAATGTGTAGGTAAACAAGAGATACTTCCTTTTTTGCTAATCATCATCCGAATTTCTCCGACAGCTGTTTATATATTTTTCTTGCAATTAGCAGATATCAAGACGAGGTTATCAATTTGCCTCTGGCTGGAATCGAGGCAATCTTGTCGAGCGACGACCTCCAGGTGGCATCAGAAGACGCAGTGTACGACTTTGCAGTAAAATGGACAAGAACTCACTACCAAAGACTCGAAGACAGAAAAGACATCCTCTGCACACGTTTAGGCAGTCACATCCGTTTCCCTTACATGACTTCCCGAAAGCTAAGAAAGGTTCTCGCATGCCAAGACTTTGACCAAGACTTTTCAAAACAAGCAGTGTTAGAGGCCTTGTTCTTCAAGGCAGAGGCCCCACACCGTCAGAGAACTCAAGCAATCGATGACTCATCAACCTCCACGAGCCGTAGGTTTGTTGAACGGGCCTACAAGTACAGGCCCGTTAAGGTTATCGAGTTCGATCTGCCACGTCAGCAGTGCGTGGTGTACTTGGATCTCAAAAGGGAAGAGTGCTCGAATTTGTACCCATCTGGTAGGGTTTATTCTCAGGCTTTTCATTTGGGCGGACAAGGGTTCTTTTTGTCTGCGCATTGTAATATGGATCAACAAAGCTCGTTTCACTGCTTTGGGCTGTTTCTTGGGATGCAAGAAAAGGGTTCGGTTACGTTTGCTGTTGACTATGAGTTTGCTGCGAGGTCAAAGCCTTTGGAGGAGTACATAAGCAAGTATAAAGGTAACTATACTTTTACGGGTGGAAAAGCGGTGGGGTACCGGAATCTGTTTAATATTCCGTGGACTTCTTTTGTTGCCGAGGATAGTCTTTATTTCATCAATGGGGTGCTCCATCTTAGGGCGGAGCTTACTATCAAACGTGAAATTACGACTTAGTCCCTTGATTTCTTGAAACCCTCTTGTCTTTTTGTCGAGCTCGTTGTTTTGTTTTGTAGTTGAGAGATGATCAGTGTTGCAAGAGCTGGAGCATGGATTTTTTACTAACTACGAAAGCTGAATGTACCGTAACCCCAGGTGCCAATTCGACACTATACAGATTCTTGTGATGATGCTATGTTTGTATATAGGGTTGCTGCCTTAGTTTTTAGGAGTGTTCTTTTTCTTTTTCTTTTTCTTTTTTTTTTTCCCCTTTTTTTTCTTGCTTCCAAAGAAATAATTGAGATGTGGATTTATCCTCTTTTTGTTTGTGTGCGCGTGGGCAAAATCTCATTCATAAAATGTGTATTTTTTCTTGCTGTTATTTTGTTTGGATGCTGCAGCTTGGAAAAACAAGTTGGGAAGTGTTGTTTGGATTTTTAGAGTTTAGTTAAGATGATGTATTGTGCTAAAGAAATTATAATATCTAGGGGTGTTCATAAACCCGCCAGACCCGACCCACCCGCCCGACCCGAGCCGACCCGCCCGAAACCCGCAAGTTTTACATGTTAAATTATCACCCGCAGTTTGATGATAGGCATACCCGACTGTTATGGGTCGGGTAGCGGGTTTGAAAATTAAAACCCGTGACCCGCCCGCTCCTATTAATATAAATATAATATATATTTAATAATCTGTCAAAGTTGGGCATTCTAGTTATCACCCGCATATGTTCTTCCCAGTTTGGTCATCTGCAGCTTCAGTGAAGGTGAGAGTGGAGAGAGATTAAAAAAATCAAGTAGATGGAATTTTCTATTTGCTGAGTGGTTATTTTTCATTGCCAAAATTGCAGCAAGATGTTTTTTTTTTTATATTAAAAAGAAAAGAAGAATTGCAGCAAGGGGTTTTTCCAAAGGGCGGTCATTTTGGTTTGGAAAAAAAATTACAGCAAAGGTTTTTTTTAGAATAATGCAACAATATAATGAGAGTTTTTCAATGAGTAAATTCTATCGAATTTTGTCAAAGTTTTTATTAGTTTTTTTCTTTAACCAACCCGCCCGCAACCCGCCCGCAAACCCGCGCTACACCCGACCAACCCGAATGAGGCAGTTTGTGAGTTTGAAATAGCAGGTGCAGTTTGCTAGTTTTGTAACCCGCCAATGGCGGGTCGGGTTGATTTTTTGTAGAAACCCGCCCAAACCCGCCCGTGTTCACCCCTAATAATATCTTAGACTATATCTCTTAATTCCATTTAACTATAGCAAAATTTGTTTGGAGTTAAAGATTTCTGGTTTCGCTCCGCTCCGAAAATTTTCAATTTTTGAACAATGATATTCATTTCGAATTCCAAAATATTCCGCATTCAAGATTTTAATAAATTTCTTTTTGAACATAAATATATTTTTTTTTCAATTTGGATTTATTATAAATTTTTTCTCCAAATTTTACAAAATTGTTTGGAACAAACTTAAATTACTTTTTTCGCTTAAAAAAGAATAAGTGCAAATTTCACTCTCCCTTCTTGTATTGTGACTAAATGTTATTTTATTCTATTCTATTTTCGATTGTATCGATTTGTTCTATTGCACTTGAAAATTTGTCTCAACGCTATTGAATTGCATTAATAGCGAGCCAAAGTAGTAGGGGTAAAGTGGAATTCGCCCAAAAAATAATTAGAATTATATATGTGTTAAAGATGGGCGATCTGTCTGATTCACGACGGCCCATCGGGCCGAATAAGATGGTAAAAAAAGCCCGAAATGAAAATTCCCGTAAATTCAACGCTAAATACTGGAAAGAAAGATACGTGTAGCATTTCCTATCCTTCCTCCACAATTAGGAGACAAATAATATATCAATAAATTAGGAAGCATTCTCACGTCTCTCCCAGAAAAAAAAAAAAAAAAAAAAAAGCGGTTGCGGTCGGATCTAGGGTTTTGGTGCAGAGGTATGCCGAAGAACAAGGGTAAGGGAGGTAAGAATCGGAAGAGGGGTAAGAACGAAGCCGATGACGAGAAGCGTGAGCTTGTCTTCAAGGAGGACGGCCAGGAATATGCTCAGGTCACCCGTATGCTCGGTAACGGCAGATGCGAGGCCACCTGTATCGACGGCGTTAAGCGTTTGTGCCATATCCGTGGCAAGATGCACAAAAAAGTCTGGATCGCCGCCGGCGATATTATACTCGTCGGCCTCCGTGACTATCAAGTATGGATTTTTTTCTCTCATTTTTTTTTTCTTCTTCTGATTATTTGGTTTATTATGTTTAGATTGGGGATTTTTTTTGGTTGTTTTTCTTAATTTCAGCTCAATTAATTATCATGATTAATCATTTGAAATTTAATTGATAAAATCCAATTTGGATTGTGTGTGTGTTGTTGTTTGAACAGCTCCCAAAATCATGATAAGCAATGTGAATTTCTCAAATTTCATGAAATAATTCCAATTTGGATTGTGTGTGTGTGTGTGTGTGTGTGTTGTTTGAACAGCTCCCAAAATCATGATAAACAATTTGAATTTCTCAAATTTCATGAAATAATTCCAATTTGGATTGTGTGTGTGTTTGTGTTGTTTGAAACAGCTCCCCAAATCTCATGATAAACAATGTGAATTTCTCAAGTTTCATGAAACAATTCCAATTTGGATTATGTTTTCTATTCCGATTTTTATCCAATCGAAGCACATGAAATTTAAGTGGATTCGATAATAATCTAATTTTATACCTAAACATAGGATGACAAGGCTGATGTAATTTTGAAATACATGCCCGATGAAGCGAGGCTATTGAAGGCTTACGGTGAGCTGCCGGAGACAACTAGGCTTAACGAGGGTATAGGTGGAGTTGACGAAGAAGATGATGGCCCCGGTGACGATTACATTGAATTCGAAGACGAAGACATCGACAAACTCTAGACGAGAGAGTTTGTTTGCGAAACAATGGTACACTTTGTTTTAAGGTTTCCATTTGTTTTGTCTTGAAAAAAAAAGTATAATATCTATCACCTCTTTCGGTTCTTTATTAGGATACGAGAAGAAAAATAGAGAGGGGTTATCGTATTTGTAATGTTTTCGAGTAATATGATAAAAAGCTTTATTTGCGAGTTTTTTTCATGTATGGGTGTGACACTATATGCAAAGGTTGGAATAACAAATTAGGTTCTACATCCTTCGTTTCAATTTTTTTTTTTTAATTGTTGATTACTGGAAAGTTTCCTCATGATTGTGGCTGAATGAGTGGTCTTCATCTGTAATTTGGTTTATATCTGAGGATTTGGCTGATTATGCTTTGCATTTTGGGTAAATTTACAAAAGAACCCCTCATTTTCCAATAATTACATCCATACCCTTGAAATTTGTAAATGTCTTATGTTAACACCCTTTTGTAGGGGGTTGAGTGTCAGAAATTTAAAAATTGCATGGGGTTGGATGTAATTTCTCAAACAAAAGGGGCTTTTTTGTAATTACACTTTACCTCAAGGAGGTGGTTGTAATTTACCCTTGTATTATTCTCTTGATTAGTTAATTTTCTTGATATTTTGATCCATGTAATGAAAGTTGCATATGAATCAAAAGTCAAAGCTTAAACCAACTGCAAATTTCAGAACCAAAGTGTGTGATTAACAATTATATGAAATAAGTAAATATAACATGGATAATCATTTCTTAAATAAATATCTAGAAAATGGAAGTAAACATTATTATTATTATTATTATTCAAAATAGGGTAAAGTTCAGTTTACCTACCTGAACTATACCCAACGTATAAAATACCCCCCTGAACTTCAAAATGCATCAAAATAGCCCTCACTTTTGTTGGTCAACGTTAAAAAAATTAACGCCATTAGTTTTAGAATAACACCGTTAGTTTTTAAAGTGCTTTTACATTTTTACCCTTAATACTTCTTCATCTCCTTCCTCCCTTCTTCCTCCTTTTTCTTCTTTTCCTAATTTCTTCTCACAGACGTGACACCATGGAACCACATATCTCTCCCCAATTTCACTACTCAGACCAAAGCCCACCTCCATACTCGCACCCGCATCCCCAAACTCAGACTCCACAACCTCGTCTCTGCCAAGAAACGCGGCCCCTTCATCTCCATCAATCTCTTGTCTCCGTGGGCCCCACAGGCCGGTGTCAACACCCTCACCGCCGGCGAGTTCCGGTGGTAATAACCCACAGATCTTCAATTTTTAGAGAACAGCAAATATTCAATCTTTGATGGTCATTTTTGAAAAATTTGCGAATCATTTGGGTTAGATTTCTTTGATTACATTTTGTTTTGGAAAGATTCAATTTTTGATTCGTCATTTTCCTTATTTTGCTTTCCTATTTTAAGTATACGAATGATCTTTGTGGACTTGATGAAATATGTTACTTTCCCAGATTTGCTTTTCTTTTTTCAAGACTTCCTATAACTCGCTCGAATCATTTCTTCGAATACAAATTTCCTTTTCATTTTTCCGGTGGAAAGTTGTGCATCGGAAATATTGGCGGCGGAGCTGGCAATTTTGGTGGAGGGCGAGGGGGAAGATATTGTATGTTCATTCTTCAATCAGAACAATAGAGATACAGATATATGTGTACATATATATACATATATATATACATATATATATATATATATATACATATATATATATATATATATATACAGATGTATAGATAAAATCATAAAATAGACTAAGGGGTAAAAGTGTCAAAAGAAATGCAAAAATCATAAAAATAATTATGAATACAAAAGTCAACACGCCACGTCAGCAAGGGGAGACGGATTTCAAACGGATGGGCTATTTTGATGCATTTTGAAGTTTAGGGGGGTATTTTATACCTTGGGTATAGTTCAGGTAGGTAAAATGAACTTTACCCTTCAAAATATGACAAAATTTAAGAGTGAAAAACAAATACAAGATGAACCTATTCTATACTTCAAACACCAAGTAGCTCTTATAAATAGTACACATGTAAATTAAAGATTCATTAATCCGAAGTCGAGATGATGACGCGGCGACAGTGCGTTTACTCGGTACCAGCGATCTTCTTCTTTAGTGCTTCGATATCTGTCGCTAGCTCTTTTCTGCTCGACTGTAAGAAGATAGCAAGACTTTATCAGCCAAAGGCATTCGTGGTTTTGCAACTACCCGCAATTTTCTTGCATTATATATATGTTGAGTCATTACAGAATAATCGGAAAGATGTACCTTGAAAAGAAGGTAACGGTACACGAACCATCCAGTGTATCCAAGCCCGACCAACTCCAACACCTTCGGGAGCTGAACGTAATAATCGCGGAAACCAAGAGTCGTACGTTAGTTTAACAATGCATAACAAAATGAAATACTAATTTCACGCAACATGTAAACGATGCATATAGAATTCGAGGAACGTACCAAAGGGACTGAGTTGACTGCACCAACTACAACTGAAGCCAACCAAACTCCGACAACTGCACCACCTCCGTAAAGAAGTACCGTTGACTTGTTTTCAACTCCGTCCCACTATTACACCAAAATATGTGAGATTTTTATCAAGTGTTATAAATGCACAAAGCAATTTTCTGCACTAATTTGGGCATGATGAATAACTAACTACCTTTTCCTTTAGGTCTGTGAACAATTCATTTGGGTCGAAAGTTGACTCGTCCGATGAAGAAGCCTTGACCAGGACCCGAGTTGACCTCATTTGATCTGTTTCAATGCCGTAGCAACCAACATAAGCACACACAAACATCAAGCACAATTATATTATTTCGTAAGCCTCGTTTGGTTGCCAAGATAAGATTAAATAACCTAATCAGACCCAATTGTATTATTGGACCTTAGAAAGTTCCATAAGAAATATGCCTAAAAGCCAAAAGGCATTGCGGGTCGACCCGGCAAATTATTGGGGTACCAAACATCAAATAAAGTCTAACTATTTAGTTAATAATGGCTAATCTCCCCAACCAAACGAGGCCCAAGTGTTTAATTTTAATGTAATGTGAAGTACTTGAAAGACCATCCACGATAAACGTGCAAGAAAGCAATCGAACTCTTGTGAACTAGATTTCAGCAATATAAAAGAACATTTTTATTCTAGCTAGGGCTCGAAATTAAAAACGAGCAACTCGATACTTGAATCTTGATATCGGAATCGTTGCATTAAGAGCTCGTTTGAGGTTGTTTTAAGAACATAGCGAAGCAACATTGAACATATAACTTTTGTACGATAAGATATGAAACTCGAATAGAGCTCAAACTCGATTAGAAAAACAAAATGATGAAATACGTACGAAAAATCAAGCTCGATTCGTGTTCGGCTCTATTAAAGCTCGGTTCGATTGCTTATCAAAATAAGCTCAAACACAACATTTATTACAAAAACATTAATCAGGTAGGTACATTTATAATTAACCTAGAATCTACATATCTTCATCTCAATATGATAATATCTAACTAACTAATCTCACAAGTCAATTAAAAGCAATAAAAATCAAGATTTCAATTCAAATAGGAAAAACAAATGCTAATTATAAGATTGTTTGTACCTTTGAGTGGCTTGAATGGGGTGCGGCGGCGGTTAGGCAAAGGAGAGAAGACGGCGGCGTGACTGGTGGCGGCGGGTAGGCGGTGCATCAACACGGCGGTGGCCGCCATGGAAGTGGAAGCTGCCGCTGCCATTTTCTTGAGCTCTGTTTAACCCAACAAATTATCTTACTGAAATTGCTTTAGCCTGAGTTTTTCTTATCTCTTCTGAGAAAGAACTATTTTTTTGTTGCAAATTTCTTTTGGCACAACAAAATATCTTTTGCTATCCACAATATTTTTTTTTGGGATAAATGCCGGATGATTTTTCAGCTGCTGACACGTGGATATTTTGGGTTTTTTTAATTGGTGGATATTATCTTGAATATCTCTACTTGTTTTTACGCTTTTGCCCCTTGAGGTAAAACTAAATTACAAAAATCCCCTCATGTTTGGGTAATCACAACTACCCCTCATTTATGAATCTAGTGGAATCTTTTAGATTATGCAGAATATTCTCTAGTTTGTATCCGTTTTTACCCCATTCGAGCTCCATATTTTGAACCAGGATGATCAAAAGATACGTCTTTTGGCTTGTAAATATCAGATTGCGATGCATCAGAAATTTCATTTTTTGCACAAAACGAGTATAAAATAGAGAACATTCTACCAAATCTACAAGATGATGTTGAATTTGACACCATAAAAATTGACATGCAAGAATATTCATAATTGATGGATAATTAATTATAATAACCTAAACAAGATGGATTTTTACGTAATTTGACCTTACTGAAATACGACGTTTCATTCTAAAACAATATTTAATATACATAATCCCATTTAATAATAATAAAAAAAATGCCAATAGAATTGTTCTTCAAACACGACAAGTATGGTTCCAAATTAAATATAACATGAATTATATATATTCCCTACTTTATGGAAAAAAAAGTTGTAGTTTAAATTAAAATATGACGTCATGTATTTTTAAAAAAGAATTAAAAAAGGGTTAAATAGAGAAACACCCCTGTACTATGGAGTTTGTATCAAATATCCCCCTATACTACACATAAATACAAAAACCCCCCTTACATTACATTTTTTCAAAATATGACGAAAATACCACTACTCAAGCATATATATATATATATATATATATATATATATATATATATATATATATATATATATATATATATATATATATATATATATATATGGGTTTGTTTGAGCCATTTTCAGTCAATTTTACGTGCGAAGTTTTAGTATTTATATTTTTTCTCCAAAACATCTAATTGCTTATATTTTTTTAATTTTATGATAAAAAACTTTAATTTTTGTCATTTTGCAATCCTATAATTGTTGAGAATTTGAACTACTGGAAGAAAATAAAAGGTTTTATTGAGAAAGAAAAACTAAGTAATTTAATGTTTTTGAGAAAAAAATATAAATATCAAAATTTCCCAAGTAAAATTGACCGAAAATATTAAAAATATATTGGAAAATGACTCAAACAAACCATTTAATTTATAGGCTAAGCAGGGGTATTCTAGTCATATTTTGAAAAAAATGTAATGTGAGGGGAGTTTTTGTATTTATGTGTAGTACAGGGGGGTATTTGATACAAACTCCATAGTACAGGGGTGTTTTTGTATTTAACCCTTAAAAAAATTCAGACAGCACACAAATGACAGTCGTGTATTATCCACACCCCAACTAATCCACCTAACTAATTAATTAACAACATTCGATTAAACAAACTCTGCAAAACACCAAATCACAACTCAAAAGAGCCTTCCTTTTTTCCTATATAGAATATACTCTATACAAAATGACCAAAATAACCTTCAAATCTCTTCAAATTCTTGTCAAAAACAATCCCACGTTCGATCAAGATCACAAGATCAAGAGGGCGTTCTTCGGTAAGATCGTAATCACTATATATTCGTTCGTGCGTTTTTTCGATTTTTGATCGTACGTGTATCGGTTATGTGAAAGGTATGGCGGCGTAAAAGGGCAATCTTGATGGCCGGTTGCAGTGTCGTTATTCGTATAACGTTGATCGTTGCATGGTTATGGCAAATTGTTCGAGGATCCGAAAACTACGACGAAAGGGTTTCGTTAGATTCTTATTTTTACGACAATGCATTCGAGGAAATCCACAACCCTCGTACCGGCAAACTGTACGATGTTTCTCTCCCCGCAAATTTGTCGGGGGTACAAGTGTCTTTTGTCCGCCTTAGAGCCCGTAATCTGTGGAGAAGCGGTGCTAATCACAGCTTATTCGCGATCCCACCTTCGGTATTGCCTTTCCCGTTTGCGAAAAGAGTCGATTTAGTGTATCAAAACCTAGGAAATCGGTCTTCGAATTATTATAGTGTCCCGGATTATGAATTTGTAGCTCCTGTTGTCGGATTTCTAGCCTACGATTCAAATAAAAGCTCGATAAATTACGGACTTATTGAGCTTAAATTAATGAGGGATGATCCCATCATTGTCCACTTTCCGGATATTTTCGTTGAAGAAAACGGTATGAAATGTGTTCGATTCGACGCTAATGGCACGATCGAGTTGAGCAACGTGGAGGCGAAGAATTCGTGTTTCGTGAGAAGGCAAGGCCATTTTTCCGTGGTTGTTCCTTATCAAGAAAAGAAGGATAAAGTTGTAATTATTAACAAGTGGTGGATGATTGTGGGGATTGCATGTGGTGGAGTTGTGGGATTAATAATCTTGATTGTTGTGATTTTCGTTGCGTACAAGTGGATTAAACGGAAGAGAATCAAGAAAATGGAGAGGCAAACCGAAAGAAACGAGGGATTGGACACGATTTGGATCGGCCGGAGTAGAATGCCTTCTGCCACATGTGTTAGAACACAACCAGTTCTTGAAAATAGCTATCTTCCTTAAATTCTAATTTATTTTTTACACTTCTTGAAATTTTATTGTACTTTAAAAAAAAAATTATTCTACTTTTCTTGCCATTGATTCTAAGAAATATTGAAAAACTCTCTCATTGATTGATTTGTCAGTGAGAGGTGGAGACTATTATATACAATTATGAGGAGTATACAAAATATGGAAAAGATCCATTACAATGCTAATTTACAGCAAAGTCATAAACTAAAAAGATTGCACAAATCATGGTGAATTGATTTAGTCTTTACTGCCAACCTGATTTGATGCTAATTCATTAGCACGCCCCTTCAAGCTCATCGTGGAGGGACGAACGTTGAGCTTGGACCGAAGAATATTGAACCTGTTTGAGACTAATGGTTTAGTCAGCCCATTTGCTAGTTGGTCTTGCTAGAAATAAATCGGACTTCGAGGGTCTTCTGTTGAACTTTTTCACGAACGAAGTGATAATCTATTTCTACATGTTTTGTCCGAGCATGAAAAACTGGGTTGGCAGTAAGATATGTGGCTCCGATATTATCGCACCAAAGTAGCGGCTTTTGAGGTAAGGAAATTCCGAGTTCGCACATTAGAGATTGTAGCCAAAGTGACTCGGCTGTAGCATATGCAATTGCACGATATTCAGCTTCAGTGCTTGATCGAGCAACGGTTGGTTGTTTCTTTGAACTCCAAGACACCAGATTCTCCCCAAAAAAGATACAAAAACCAGAGGTGGACTTTCGATCGTCTGGAGAACCAGCCCAATCAGCATCAGAGAAGATCGAGAGTTGAGTCGAAGTGCTTGGCCGAATGAGAAGTCCGTAGTTGATGGTGAATTTTAGGTACCGCAAAATCCATTTAACGGCTGTCCAATGTTCTTCTGTGGGCTTGTGCATAAATTGACACACCTTGTTTACGGCAAATGAAATGTCAGGGCGTGTCAATGAAAGATACTATAAGCCGCCAACAACACTCCTATAGGTTGAAGGATCTTGACAAGGAGCACCGAAAAATAGTGATAATTTCTGTGAAGAAGACATCGGTGACGATACTGGCTTTGCTTCAATCATTTTTGTACGTTGAAGCAAGTTGTACACATATTGACTTTGTGACAAGAAAAGTCCAGCAACCACATGATGGGCTTCAATACCCAGAAAAAAACTTAAGCCCCCCAAGTCTTTACGGCAAATTCAAGACTTAAATTCGAAATAAGTTGCGAGATAGCATGTGCACTTGAGCCGGTAATTAAAATATCATCAACATAAACCAACACATATAATGTATTCAAACCTTTTCTGCTGATGAAGAGTGATGAATCAGAGATCGAATTCGTGAAGCCAATAGATAGTAGGTGTTCTTGCAGCCGATGATACCAGGCACGCGGTGCTTGTTTGAGCCCATACAATGCTTTGTGAAGCCGGCATATATGATTCGGAAAATTAGGATGCACATAGCCAAGGGGTTGTTACATGTATACTTCCTCAGATAAATACCCGTGGAGAAACGCATTCTGAATGTCAATTTGATGTATTGGCCAACGATTTGAGACAACATAGCTCAATACAAGACGAATGGTGGTAGGCTTAACCACGGGACTGAAAGTATCATCAAAAGCGATTCCTTGTTGTTGATGGTACCCTTTAGCAACTAACCGAGCCTTTCGCCGTTCTAAGGAATCATCAGACTTATATTTGGATTTAACAATCCATCTGGACCCGACTATATTCAAGCCTGGTTTGGCAGGAACTAATGACTAAGTTCCATTTGTCATTAGAGCTATATTTTCTGCATCCATGGCTGCTCTCCATTCACTATGTTTGCAAGCCTCTGAGTAGCATGATGGCGAATCAGGAACAATATTTGAAACCAGAAATGTTTGTGGCAGTGGGTATCGGACCGTGCCATCATTGTATGACTTGGGTTTCACAATATTATTTTTTGAACGAGTTCGCATGTGATGGACTTGAGGATCCGGGGGTTCTCCAACAACAGCAATTTCTAAAGACGGAGCGGGAAGAGGCACATCTGTTGGTGGGGCTGCTGAAGAAGATAATACGGGAGAGGGTGGAGGGCGTGGGAAAATTGGTGCTACTGTGTTTAGCGGATTAGATATGACATGTGGGTTATTTTGAGTCGGTGGTGTGGTGTTGTATTGTGGTAAAGGGAAAGGAAGGGCAACAGTTGGACAAGGGTTTAATTGTGGAGATACAGTAGGATGTTCCGACCTTGCAAAAGAAAATGATGTTTCATCGAAAATTACATGTCTAGATATAAATAATTTACAAGTGATTGTATCTAGACATTTGAAGCCACGATGCATGTTACTAAAGCCCATAAACACACATCTTTTTGAACGAAACTCAAGTTTATGACGATTAAATGGGCGAAGATAGGGGAAGCAGGCACAACCGGAAATTTTAAGATTTGAAAAATCAGGTGGATGTTTATAGAGTTTTTCGAAAGGTGAGATTTTAAGAGGAGCAGTAGGAAGACGATTGATCAGGTAAGTCGCCATTAAAAAGGCATCGTCCCAATAATCGTGTGGAGCACTAATGTGAGACAACAGGGATAGACCAGTTTCAACCACATGACGATGTTTTCTTTCAACTGATCCATTTTGTTGAGATGTATGAGGGCATGAAACTCGGTGTTCGATACCTATTTTTGCAAAATAGACGTGAAGAGAGCGATATTCTCCACCCCAATCGGTTTGGGCTGACTTTATTTTGCAATTAAATTTTCGTTCCACGAGTTTTTGAAATGAAGTGAAAACTTGGAAGACATTAGATTTACTCGGAATTGGGTATACCCATGTAAATTTGCTAAAATGATCCACAAAAGAAACATAGTATTTAATTCCATTTGTAGACATTATGGGAGATGGTCCCCATACATCAGAGAAGATTAACTCAAGAGGCGAAGTTGAAACATATAAAGAGTTAGAGAAAGGGAGACGATGACTTTTCCCTTGTTGGCATGCAGAACACACACCGACATTTTTATTTGATGAAACTGGTAGAAAAAACTTGGAAATAAGATGACGAACAGTTTGATAGGAAGGATGACCCATTGGGTAATGCCACACGGCAAGAGGAGCACGTTGGGATAAGTATGTTTGGTAAATTCTCTTGGTAAACATGGAAAGAGGAAAAGTGTAAAGCCCGTCTTTAGTTTTGCCGTGCAGAAGAACTTTCCCGGTTGCTTTGTCCTTCACAAGAAAAAAAGAGGAGTGAAACTCAAAATACACCTTATTATCACGGGTGAACTGACTCACATAAGTTTTTTTTTTTAATCTATGGTACATGTAACAACTGATTTAAAGAGAAAGACTGTAGTGGTGTAGAGAGAGTAGTACAACCAATATTTTTAATAGGCAAACTTGTCCCATCGCCGACATGGATATGATCATTTCCAGAGTAAGACTCAGAGTTCACCGACAAATTATTGAAATCATTGGTGAGGTGGTTGGTTGAGCTGGTATCTGGGTACCAGTTAGTGTCTGTACTTGATGATGGCGCAGTAAAGTATGCCGACATATTGGACGAGGCACCTTGATAGGCATGATCGAAGCGATAATAGCAGCGGATTGCGGTATGTCCATTCTTGCCGCATACTTGACATGTTGGTCTGGGATTGGAGGAGTGTTGTTGCACCTAGCCACCTCGTCCACGATTTCCACGAGAGCGATTGTCATTGCGTGTTGCAACATTCACTGAGCCAACAATTGTTTCAAGAGTTGACTGTTGTTGTTCACTTCGAATCTCAAAAGCAAGAAGATGGTTGAACATCTCTTCAAATGACATTTTATCAATTTGAGTCGAAATGGCAGTAACAATCGCATCATACGAGGAATCAACACCTCCAAGAAGATAAGCCGTAAATTCGTGGCTTTGGAGATGCTGGCCAATAGCAGCAAGATTGTCCGAATATGACTTCATTTGTTGGCAGTAATCTGTAATGGACATATTACCTTTCTTTGTGGAAGCCAAAAGTTGTCGAGTTTGAATGACTGGAGCAGAAGAATGAGAGGCGAACATTTTTTCTAGTGCAACTCATACTTCTCTAGCAGTAGAGAGACCTACCATTTGGGTCAAGATGCCTTCAGACAGTGAGGACACCAGGGTGCTTAGGACAATCTGATCTTGATCAAACCAAGTATCGTATTCAGGATTTGGAATGGTGAGAGGAGTACTGGTAGAAGTTGTAGCTGTAGGATTCAAAATAGTTGGCGAGGGCTTGGGTTTTGTGCCATCGACAAAGCTAAATAGTCGTTGGCCACGGAGGTATGGAACAATTTGTGTTTTCCATAGAAGATAGTTATCTTTGGTGAGTTTGATAGTAACGAGACTGTGAACGCTAACTGAATTAAGCAAGGTAGAAGAAGGTGAAGCCATGTCTTTGGATCGAAAAAAAAAGAGGACAGAGGTCACTATGTGGCTCTTGATACCATGTAAGAAATATTGAAAAACTCTCTCATTGATTGATTTGTCAGTGAGAGGTGGAGACTATTATGTACAATTATGAGGAGTATACAAAATATGGAAAAGATCCATTACAATGCTAATTTACAGCAAAGTCATAAACTAAAAAGATTGCACAAATCATGGTGAATTGATTTAGCCTTTACTGTCAATCTCATTTGATGCTAATTCCTTAACATTGATCAATCATTGTTTAACTGTAATATGTTGTGTTGGAACCACGGCTGCAATTTGACGATTGATCACGAAACTTTGTGGATGAGGCTTGGGCTCCATTTGTTCTCTAATTTTATAGGTAACAAGTTGCTGCAATAAAAACCACGATAATATGGAGATAGGCAAGGTGAGGCGCGGACTAGGTCGCTTTCTTAAGACGAATTTCACGATCCCTTCTCTAATGAGGTGCAAAAAGGTTCCGATCGTGTTGCCTATGGGATACAACAGCCCAGCCTATCTCTCCGCTGTAACTTCACCGAAATTGCACGTTCAAGTGAAGCAGAAGCTTACACCCGACACACAACAAGAGCTCAACATATATGTATATAATATATAGGATATATAATCTTTAAAAATACATTTTCTTTCTTCTTATCTCATCTTCATACCAATCCACAATACCCCATTTATATAATATATAATATGACCCCATAAAACCTCAATTTAATATAGAATTTATGGTGTTTTATGTAGGAGAATAATGACTTTGAAGGTTTCAAAATAGTGGTATAATGACCCTCATAAAAGTGGTCAAAGTCATTATTAGATTTTATAATAAAATATAATATTTTTATTAAAATAACCCAACAATCCCCCACTTATTTTAATAAAAATAAGAATATAAATATACTTGAGCTCTTGCGGAATATTATGCATAATGAAAGTGAGCAATGCCTTGAAACCTTCACTTAGTACAATATGTTTCCCGTACTAGAATCAAAGTGCACTTAGCCTTGAAACAGTGACCCTTGGGGTACGTAGAATCATATTGCACACATAATACTCAAAGTGTCCCGATCGAAGCTTCTAAAGCCAGCACGTTAACGGCCATGTGCTTTACCCCATTTCTCATGAGAGCTCTAGAGAACAACCTATAATTCCCATAGGAAGCGGCCCCACTTCCACACTCACAAGGTGAATTCTATCAAGGATGTTTACGTAACTCCAACACCCCACCCATAAGGGCTATAGAATTCATTAAGAGATCAAAGTCTCAACCTCACAATTCGTTACGAGCTTTATTAGTGCACACGCACCATATGGATGGATAATAAAAGTGTGCACTTTTATCACTATCAAGTTGCTTTCAGATTCGTTTTTCGTCGCCTAGTTCGTAGGATCTCTAGCCCCTAGGCGGTAGTATCCTCATCAACAACTTTACAAAATATATTAGGCTTTAATCCAATCCCTCTCGATGCATTTCAGATGATTTTTGAAATAATGTGAAATATAATTTCACAAATTTAGTGTCATAGACTTTATGGCTTATTAACCATTTCTCATATACTTTCACTTAAATTTCACGTGATTTTTCTCATATATTCACAATACTGTATTTTCTTTTAATGATTCCGGATCCCATTAAAAGATTATCGTATTTGCCAACTGCAGTTTTTCAATCACATCTATATATCAATGCATAAATCATTGATTTTTCACGATCCCATTAATCAAAGCACAAAGCATTTGATTTATCATACACTATGATTTTATATATCACATTCGTTATCAACCGGCCTCTCCATAGGCTAATGTCAAAACACTCAATCAAAATTGATATGAATTTTGACATTTAAATTATCGACATATAGCTATTCACACATGATAAATCTAATCAAATAAGAATATAATTCCTCTTATTTAGATTTTCAATAATCAAAAATATTGAAACTTTCAAAAAATGTTTCACTTCACAAATCACAAATTGATTTTCGCAAATCAATATCCACTTGTAGGCCTTTCTAAATAACATCTATGTCACGTACATGCAAAATTAGGCTTTTCATAATTACTTGAATATTCAAGATTGCAAATAATATTTTTAATCCACAACAATAATATTACTCAATTTTTCACATTATCACTATAAAAAATTTGCCATCATAAAATGAGCCATTAAACATAGACCACGTTAAATTCAATTGTAACATGCTCATATAGGTAGACACTAAAAACCCTCACTAATTTTCAATATTTAAATAATACATAAAATGTTTAATCATAAGATCATGCTCTCTAAGACCCCCACTACATCAAATTTTCAAACACATGCATCATGAATTAAATTCAAAATATAATATATCATGCTCATTTTCACAATTAGTGAAAACTATAATACCCCCACTATTTCTCAATTTAAATAAATTATTTATTTTCATAAAAATAGTTTATAATAATTCACCATAATATTCCACAACAGTAAGATAGTCTCAAACTTTTAATAATAAAATCAATACTTCATCAATATCAAAAAATCAATTTTAGCAATGCTCAAATTATGCTTCATTTTCTTAGGCAAATTATAACGTTGCAAGTAAAGTCAAATTCACATATTTAATAACAACAATGCACGAAACAGTCATATATGCCATCAGATCACAAATTTAATCGTACGTGTATCGGTTATATGAAAGGTATGGCGGCGTAAAAGGGCAATCTTGATGGCCGGTTGCCGTGTCGTTATTCGTATAACGTTGATCGTTGCATGGTTATGGCAAATTGTTCGAGGATCAGAAAAATACGACGAAAGGGGTTCGTTAGATTCTTATTTTTACGACAATGCATTCGAGGAAATCCACAATCCTCGTACCGGCAAACTGTACGATGTTTCTCTCCCCGCAAATTTGTCGGGGGTAAAAGTGTCTTTTGTCCGTCTTAGAGCCCGTAATCTGTGGAGAAGCGGTGCTAATCACAGCTTATCGTAATCCCACCTTCGGTATTGCCTTTCCCGTTTGCGAAAAGAGTCGATTTAGTGTATCAAAACCTAGGAAATCGGTCGTCGAATTATTATAGTGTCCCGGATTATAAATTTGTAGCTCCTGTTGTAGGATTTCTAGCCTACGATTCAAATAAAAGCTCGATAAATTACGGACTTATTGAGCTTAAATTAATGGGGGATGATCCCATTATCGTCTGCTTTCCGGATATTTTCGTTGAAGAAAACGGTATGAAATGTGTCCGATTCGACGCTAATGGCACGATCGAGTTGAGCGACGTGGAGGCGAAGAACTCATGTTTCGTGAGAAGGCAAGGCCATTTTTCCGTGGTTGTACCTTATTATCAAGAAGTGGTGGATGATTGTGGGGATTGCATGTGGTGGAGTTGTGGGATTAATAATCTTGATTGTTGTGATTTTCGTTGCGTACAAGTGGATTAAACGGAAGAGAATCAAGAAAATGGAGAGGCAAACCGAAAGAAACGAGGAATTGGACACGATTTGGATCGGCCGGAGCAGAATGCCTTCTGCTGCATGTGTTAGAACACAACCAGTTCTTGAAAATAGCTATCTTCCTTAACTTTTAATTTATTTTTTACACTTCTTGAAATTTTATTGTACTTACAAAAGAAATTATTATACTTTTCTTGCCATTGATCAATCATTGTTTAACTGTAATATGTTGTTTGGTATGTGTGTGTGTGTGTGAGAGAGAGAGAGAGAGAGAGAGAGAGAGAGAGAGAGAGAGAGAGAGAGAGAGAGAGAGAGAGAGAGAGAGAGAGAATCATAAAAAACAAGAACTTTATATTTAAGTTCATTTGATTTCATTGTTCAGCATATACATTATTAGTAAACATACAGCTGATTATTCTTGCTGATTAGCAGCATTATTATATATATATGAGATATTCAACCAATAGGTTGAATATCACAGAGCTGATTAAGAGAAAACTGTGGATCAAAGTAAGAACCACTAAGTATAGCAGATGCCTTAATTTTATTAGCATTCTCAGTCAGATGAATCCCATCCCAGCTCACGTATTTCTCCGGGTCGCCGCACGCAGAAGCAGTTACTTTCTGTCCGTTCATCTCCTTCGTGTTTCCGCAAAATACTTGCGGGTCGAAATTGTACGACCCACCTCCATATCCACAGCATGCAGTTATCCCATGTTCCAACCCTTAAAAAAAAAAAACGGAGCACGTTAATCGGCTTAAAGTGAATTATTACGAAATTTTTAGTAGTTTCGAAAAAAAAAAAAATTACCATGGGATGTGGGGTTTTGGTAGAGCTCGAGTTGAATGGCGTGATTGTCTACGTAAATGACGTTTGCGTCCTTGAGTTCTTCTTGTCTTGCTTGTTGGAGTGATTCTTTGAGGGCGGAATTGTAATCTCTCACTGCATTGTTGAAAGAGATCATGCATCCTGATTGGTCGATATCGGATTCGTCGTGCGAGACTTGTGTTAGTACTGCTGCGTAACACCCCATCGGAGCAAGATTAAGCACCAAAAACGAGCGCCCGCCTAATCGGTAGAGCTCCTGATAAATTTAGAGTGTTGATTATTTTTATTTTTTTTTAATTTTTATCTAATTTGTTTATATATATATATATATATATATATATATGTACCTTGATGGCATTGGTGATTTCTTGAACGATTTGTGGGCCGTACTGCTTAACTCCATCAGCGCCTAACGAGGCGATGTCATGGCTGATGTCATACTGCCCGATGTAGATTGTGTAGAGTGCTTTTCCGAATATATCCGGTTGTGGAAGATTTGTTTCTCCTATATATATCAACGAACAAATATTCAAATATTTCAAAAAAAAAAAAAAAACCCGGCATTTTTATATATATGTGGAGAAAAAAATTGGTGTAATTATTATTATTACCTTGTGACTTGGATTCATCAACTCTTGCCTTAAATTGCTTCATTTGGTTGATTTGAACAGCCAAATAAAAAGGGCTAACTCCCGTGTCGAATAAGGACGTGTTTGGCTGCAATACGGGAGAAGCCGATACAGCGAAGTTGACTCCGTGTTTGTAATCAGATCCAATTGATTGCAGGTAAGGGCTTAGAAATGGCAATCCCATTGCTTGAGCTGCATTTTATTAAAAAATCACAAAAATGAAAAAAAAAAAGTGACTCTTGAATTTTTATTTCTTAAAGAAAAAGAAAACATATAATTATAATTATAATTACCGAGAAAATCGATGTATAGCCTTCCATCGGTAGTTCGACCGGTTGGTTTGCTGAAATAGGTCATGCCGTTTGGAGAGGGCTGAGATGGAAAAGCCGAGTAAAATCCACCGGTATCGGAATTTGAGTCGCCGAAATTGAAGATGGCCTCGTAAGCACATTTTGCGTAGCTTGAAGGAGAAAACGTCAGCAATAAAACGATCGGAAAAATGAGGATTTGCGCCATTTTTTTTTGTTTGTTGAAGTAATCGAAAAGGTGGTGAGAAAGATCGAAACGACGAGGTGGTTTATATAAGGGTCGTTTTCACCAAGGAATTTAAAGACACGAAGACAAAAATTTAGGCGAGTAGATCACAACGTACGACCTAACCGTGTTTAAGGATGTCGATACAAATGTTTCGAACTAGAAAAGTGGTTGCTCTATTAATGAATTTTTCGCAACGAAAGAATGACATAATTCTTGCTACATTTTATTTAATGAGAAAATTAAATCAACAGTTGAATCTGCAACTACTATGACATAATAATATGGTTATGAACAAAGGGACAAGGAGTATAAGTGAAGAGATGAAGAAAAAGAAATAAAACTTTCAATCCAAATTAAATAATTATTATATCAGAAATCTTCGATTTTTTCTCGAGAATATTTTTCTGTAATGAAGCTTGTTAAGTCAGAACTTCGTAGTCGGATATGGGATTAAGTGTTGAATGATTTTTTTGTCTCGTGCATTGAAAATGTGAACAGAAACTGAAACGAAAACGAGAAATTTACGACTATTGTTTAATAAATATTTGTAGTTTCTACATTTCTTATTATTTGTAGTTTCCGTCACTTTTACGGTTTAATAAATATTTTCCGACACCGTCGAAAATTTTCCGGTATCGCGACGGCCTATCTTTTTTCCCGATATCCTTGTAACGCCAATCAATTATATCATCAAATGCCGGAGCATCGCACCAATGGCAGAAGTTGTTGTATTTCATCCATCGAACAAAGCAGTGTGTATGAAAAGCATGTCCGCACGCGGGGACCACCGATATCTGATCACCGATATTCGGGCCCCGCGTACATATCCTACAAACCGGCATACCCTAATCCTTGGTCAACATTCACAACTATAGCCTTCGATAACATTAAAATTTCACAACTCTAGTCCACCATTGCCGCAGAAAGTTCTTCGATCGATTCAAATTGGAAAAGAATTTGAAAACAAAATATTGAATCAAACCAATGTATTTAACATCCCCATTTGGTAATAAAATAAACGAAGACGGCCAAAATTCGAGTAGAGCAATCCTTCGAGTATGTGCAACGTCCACTATATGCACGATTTAATTGCCGGAACAAACGCAGTCTGTCGTTCTTGATTAATGCACCACGGCCGTCGGATTGTAGCCACTCTCTTAAATTAATTCCAAAACCGGAAAATTCGGGAGTTTTGGAACCGACACTATCTGTCGTTTTCTGCGTATGTTGTCCGAGGAAAAACTTGGAGAAACTAGAAGAATGGAGAGTTTTATACCGACTACTCGAATTTGATACCGACGGGTGTTTATCATTATTATTTTCGTCGTACACGAAATCTTCATCTCCGATTTTGTTCAAATCAAAATCATTTACAATCTTTAAAGTAGTTACGGTTGAATTCCCGTTACTAGTAGTGGTAGAAATATTACGATTAGTCGTCGATATTTCTGCATTTTTAGCTGCCTCGTTTGCCTCGTATGAATGCTCCAATGCAAATTACCTCAAACACAAGTCTGTTTTTTCTGTTTTCTGCAAGGATGGATCATGATTGAATGATTTATTTGATTTTCTAATACTATATATATTAACAACATTCATAAACCATAAACTTCAAAAAACAAATAAAAAATAATTCAAGTGTTTTAATTAGAATTAAAGATCAAATATTTATTTTTGTAAATAAATTAGAACTAACATGCAAAAGCAAAATCAAATTAAACAAAATACTTACTCAATACACGAATCCCATTCCTTGAGCAAACTGCAAATTAGATGATCGAAACAACCCAAATTAATTAACAATCATAAATGTAATTAGAACATAACAATGTCATTAAAGGATCTCCAATTCCAAATAACCAATGTCATTTTAAAGTATAAAAGTAGAGGAGTCACGTGACCACTCTCTTCCATAAGTTGGTGTACTCAACACAACTTTAAGAATCAAATTTTTTTATACCATTTTAGGAAAACCTAATTTGTTTCAAGTTTTTACCACTACATATGCAGCCCAACAACAACAGCATTATCTTCAATGTGAACGATATAAGTTTATGCATTTTTTCTCACATTACTAATACCGTTGATTACGAATATGGATGCTCGAACCATCGCTAGAGTGACGAGGTTCGAGCAGAGCAGACACGTGAGAAGAGATCTCCACCCATTTGCGCGGGTGATTATCGGACGATTGTCGATGATGAGACGAAAGCGTCAAAGGAAGAATAAGCAAAAGAAGATTCGTCGGATTCGTATTGCGGCGGAATATATTATTCAGCGGATGAATGATGGTGAAGTGTATTTTGAAGCTGCAATGAGGGTGATGGATACTGATGAATGGAATATATTTGAAAGATTCTTCAACCGTCTAAGCCAGAACAGGAGAATGTTTGTGTACACATGGACAAAAGTAGATTTTCAACGACTAATAGACGAGCCTTACGAGCCACCACAGTGAGTAAAAATTATAGGTTACGTATTTATTACACTATTTTAATTTTAATTTTAATTTAGGTAGGATACGGTGGAGATGGAGTAGCTGCAAGAGGAAGAGAAGCCACCACAGTAAGTAAAAAAACAATTTTAATTTTACTTTTCTAATTTATTACATTATTATTATTTTTATTTTTATTTTTATTTAGATACGATATGGTGGAGATGGAGCAGAACATGTATCTGCAAGAGGAAGGAAGATGTTGAGAAGTGGCGCCGTGATTTTTTTTCTTATTTTTTTAGTAATCAACTCCTAAAAGCGACTAATTTGAGCCGATTAATTGCCGGGTTTTTTTTTTCTTGAATTAAACTTGGAATTCTATTTTTATTATCTCAACTAGTATTTCACCCGTGCGTTGCTGCACGGTATTTTTATTGATCAGTGTTCTACGGTTGCGAAAGTGTTCTTTGGTTGCACGGGGTGCCATGAATTTTGGCACCGAGGGCGAATTGCCAGAATTGCCTAGACTTCCCGACTTCTAACTCTTCTTTTCTTGGGAACGAGATACCGGCAAAAATCAAGAAAATGGGTGAAATCTAGCTTAAACCAAAAAAAAACAAAAAAAATGCTAAAACGACAAAAACGACAAAAACAAAGAAAATAAGAAGATAAATAAACAATGGGTTGCCTCCCATTCAGCGCCTGTTTTACTGTCGACGGCTCGACACAATTTGGACGGATTATGTCCAATCCAAAGCCTTGTAGATTGCGCATCCATCCGTCAATCTTGATACATACTTTGCAATCATATCATGGACTAGATTGCAATCTTTTAATGACCATCCCAACCCATGGTACTTTTCGTTTGCTTTGGAAATCAGTCGGTAGGAGACTAGGATGGGTTGCTTGCCTACCGATCTCTCAAACTCGTATACAAGATACTCGAGCTTTGGAGAAAGCTCTACCTCAAATTTGAAACTCGTCTCCTCGCTCACACTCAAATCTGGAATAGCAATGTGGATAGGATTATGTTCGTTAAGTTCCTCTACCATCATCTTCATCCCACTCTCATCACACGCTAAAGTATCTACAGAACTGGGATGAATAATTCCCTCAAGGTGCTCAACCTCATCGTTTATACGAAAATCTGTAAATACCTCGTTGTCTTCATAAAGGATGGTCGGATGTGGTTTATGAATGTGACATCTCTTGAAATTTTCGAAAATATTTGCCAAAAAGTGGAGTTCTTCTTGTAGATAGCAGAAGTGCTCATTTGTTTGTGCAATTCCATTTTCTGGGTTCAACCTTCGATGTCTTTCAATATCCTCCAACTCATGTTGAATGTAATCAGCTCTGGATTGAATCTTGCAAAGAGAGAGATCATAAATCGAGGCCATCGATGTATATAAATCTGCAAAAACAAATGAAAAAAATCAAAAGAAAAAAAAAAGAAAAAATGTCTAAAGTAAAGTAAGGATAGTTGGTAACGATATTAGTAAATTCAAGATTAACTAATTCCCCGGCAACGGCGCCAAAAACTTGATACGCGTAAAACCTACGTATGAAAAACCGCAAGTGTACAGTATCGCGTTTTGTAGAATAGTGAATTCCAGATATCGGTCTACAGGGAATTAAGTTCCTAAATCTACCAAGTACCGTAATTATACTATCCTAAACTTTATCTAGACGAACGAAAAAGATGGGAGATGACATGAAGCCAAAAGGAAACAAAAATAATAAAAACAACGGTCCGCCAGTATACGCGAGGAATTCCGACGTGTGATGGATTCTAGGGTAAAATCCACCAGTGTACTATCGATAAAGATCTACAAATCCGAATCTATTGTCAATTCTATGTTCGCTAACCCAGACACTAAAGTACCCTAACCCCCGTCTCCAGTGTAGTTAGAGTCTACCCACAGGTCCGACGTCTCCGTTCAGAACCTGATATTAAGAGAGCATTTAGGTCAAGTCCTTAAGGGCTACCCGAGGTGCATCACGTCTCCGTTTCCACAACCCGAGCTATGCTTTCCTAAAATCAAACGAGAAATCCTCTCTCGAGTTCATTCCCATTTAGAATCAATTCAACTGTTGGCCAAACAATCGAAAGCATTTAATACAGGAAAACATAAACAGAATCAAAGAACGACAAATAGATCACAGATCTGGAAATCAAAATCAATATATACAAGGTTTCATTTCCCTAAAAGAAAATGCTCAGTTCATTACAAACATAGCATCAAAATGAAGAACACGAGAAATCATAAACTAAACGTAAAGAAAAGCTTATGAAAAACCCGAGTCGAAACCCTCGCCGAAGCTTCCCGCGAAGAACTGGCGAGAACCGAAGAAAAACCGAAGAAGAAGTCGAGAAGATAATCGAGATATAATCGAGATATTTAAAAATGAAAAAGAGACCTTCTATTTATAGTGAAAAATCAAAGAAAAATATCTAGTCTCGATTTCTGTGCCCAGATCGCGATCTGGGCTTCTTGGATCGCGATCTGGCAACCTCGAAAACTGCCCACCGCCTTCCCAGATCGCGATCCAGGAAGTGCGGATCGCGATCTGCCCCAACTTTTCGCTGCTACTGGAATTTGCCACCAGATCGCGATCCGGTGATTCTGGATCGCGATCTGGCCTCTGCATCAACTTCAAACACTTTTTTCACCATTTTTCAGCCCGAATTCGACAATTGTGCATTTCACAAAAGTTGTAGCCCTTGAAGTTAGCTTTCTAAATCCACTTGAATCAGCCCAATCGGAGGTCGTATGCAAAAGTTATGCTTGAAATACCAAACACTGCCACAATCCGCGAGAATGCACTTTTGCACGTGTTTGGTTTGGTTCTCGGCTTCGCTTCCAAAATCGTTTCGAATCGGCAAAAATAGCTTCTCTTTACCTAAAATATAAATAAAACAAAAACAACAAAATATATACAAATAAAGCCGAAAACTCGGACAAACGAGACCAAAACTCGAAGAATTGATAAGTGAAAATCATGCAAAATGAACACTTATCAACTACCAGTACTGATATCAATGTTGAACTAATATCAATACAAATACTGTTACCAATAGTGATACTAATTCGATTAGTACTAACACTAATACTAATACTAATATTAATAATAATACTAATACTAATACTAATACAAATACGAATACTAATATTAATACTAATACTAATAATAATACTAATACTAATACTAATACTAATACTAATACTAATACTAATACTAATACTAATACTAATACTAATACTAATACTAATACTAATACTAATACTAATACTAATACTAATACTAATACTAATACTAATACTAATACTAATACTAATACTAATACTAATACTAATACTAATACTAATACTAATACCAATACCGATACTAATACTGATAATAATACAAATATTAATATTAATATTGATACTGAAACTAATACTAATACTAAGAATAAGACTAATATTGATACTAATACTAATAATAATATTGATACTTACATTCATAATTATAGTGATATAGATACTAATACTAATATTAATACTAATAATGATATTAATACTAATATTGGTACTAATACTAATATTGATACTAATAATAATACTAAAACTAATACTAATACTGATATTAATACTAATGTTGATACTAATACTAATATTGATACTAATACTAATACTAATACCGATACTAATACTAATATTAATACTAATACTGATACTAATAATAATACTGATACTAATACTAACACTCATACTCATACTTATACCAATACTAATACTAATTAATACTAACACTAATACTAAGTAATACTAAGAATAATACTAACATTGATACTACTACTGATAATAATACTGATAATTATATTGATAATGATAGTTATATTCATACTTATTCTAATACTAAGAATAAAACTAATACTGGTACTAATACTAATAATAATACTGATACTTATAGTGATACTAATAGTGATATTGATACTAATGCTAATACTAATAGTATTATAGTACTACTAATATTAATATTAAGACTAATACTAATACTAATAACAATAATAATAATGATATTATACTAATACTTATACTCATATTGATACTTATAGTAATATTATATTAATACTAATATTAATACAAATACTGATATTGACACTAATAATGATACTCATAGCAATATTAATATTAATACTAATACTAATACTGATATTGATACTCATAGTAATACTAAAACTAATATTGATACTCATACTAATATTCATTCTAATATTGATACTCAAACTAATATTGGTACTCATACTCATACTCAGTGGCGAATCCAGGATTTTTGCCAAGGGTGTTCGAAATTAAATATAGTAAAAAATATAATGGTTGGCTAATAGTGTACGGGGATTCGGGGGTAGCTCCCCGGAATTTTCTTTTTTTTGAATACTATACACATTAAATAATAAAAAATCTTTAAAATTTTTAAATTTAAAGGGATTATTTTACCATTTTTGGACAAATTTAGGAAATATTTAGGCATAAAATTGGTGAAAATATTAAAGGAGTGGTAAACATATTAAAGTTGCAAGTGACAAAATGTACATTTCATTAGCAGATTTTGAATTTTCAAGAAGAAAAAAAAAATGGAAAACCCACATAGTTGTAAATTTAGAAAAAAAATTGAAATAATACATATATATACAATATTTAGAATTTTGGACTAATTTATATTATATTTAATATTAAAGAAATGGTAAACAAATAAAAATTGAAATAATATATATATATATATATATATATATATATATATATATATATATATATATATATATATATATACATACAATATTTAGAATTTTGGAATAATTTATATTATATTTAATATTAAAAAATGGTAAATAAATTAAATTTAGAAATAGGAAAATATATATTATATTAGGAGATTTTTTTTTAAATATTAAAAAATACCCACATATTCAACATTTTTTTAAAACAATATTGTATGTAATGGAAAAATAATGAATAAAAAAGAAAAAATAATAGATAGGATCGGACTCTCGGTCTCGAACCCTGTACCTCTACAAAATCCTATAGAGCACTTAACCAGTTCAGCTACAGCATTGCATTGGCCTGACTTTACATTTTTAGTTATATATTACTAAATATATAGGAAATATTTTTTTTTAAAAATCAAGGGTGTGCAGTAGCACACCCTTGGACCACACTGGATACGCCACTGCTCATACTGATATTCACAATCATACTGATACTCATACTAATATTGATACTAATATTGATATTGATATTATTATTAATACTAATACTGATACTGATAGTAGTATATCGATATTGATAATACTAATTAATATTGATACTAATATTGATATTGATACTAATACTGATAGTGATAGTGATACTACTATCGATATTGATACTAATATTGATACTGATACTGATACTGATACTGATATTGATACTGATACTGATACTGATACTGATATTGATACTGATACATATACTGATACTGATACTGATACTGATACTAATACTGATACTGATACGTATACGAATACTGAAAATGAAACTGATATTGATACTGATATAGATACTGATACCGATACCGATACCGATACCGATACCGATACCGATGCCGATGCCGATACCGATGCCGATGATGATACTAATGGCGATGATGATACTAATGCCGATACCTATACTAATGTCGATATTGATTTTGATATTGATACTGATATGTAGACTAATATTAATATTAATATTAATACTAATACTAAAACTAATATTAAAATTAATATTAATATTAATATTAATACTAATACTATTACTAATACTAATACTAACACTAATACTAATATTAATACTAATTCTAATACTAATATGTTAATGTTAATGTACATATTCTAATGCTAATAATAATTTTAATGTTAATGTTAATCTGGATACGCTTATGCTGATTATAATTGTAATACTAATATTATTCAAATTCTTATCCTATTCATAATCTTATTCATAACACTATCATGATTCTAAGCCTAATCATAATTCTAATCCTAAACCTATTTCTAACATTAATTATAATCCTAATAATTTTCCTACTGTTAAGTGTATATTTTTACACTTTATCGTACCTTTTTATTTGAGCTTTTGGTGTGTTTTAATGATAATTGGTGCTTAAAAAGTTGATTTATTGTATTTTAGGTACAAATTGAAGAATTGGAAAAGTATGGGGTCAAAACTGCAATTTTGGAGAAAATATGGGCCAAAAGTGAAAAAATCAAAATTCTGAAGAAACAAGGCTCGGACCCCGTCCCAGTTTTAGTGCAAATTATGGGACCCCCGTCCGAGACTCCGAAGTTGCGCAGTAAAGGGATTTTAATTGCACAAGGAAACTGCCTTCTTCCCCAAGTTCTTCACCCTATATAAGACCAAGCCAAGCACACAATTGGGGATCTTTTTTACGCAATTTGGTGAGCAACAAAGCAATAACGAAGACGAAGAATTCAAAGACTCTAAGCATAGATTTATCGTTTATGACTTATTTTATTTGTGTTTTTCCTTTAATCATGAGTAGCTAATTTTCTTATTTCTAGGATTTTATTTGGAACCCTATGTGGGATTTATGAACCCAATTCTATGATTTTATGCAAGTTTTAATTCCGGATTATTTCTTCTACTTGTTTTATTAAGTGCATGAACTTGATCAACTTATGTGCTTTTATGTTATTGTTAATCGCATGAATCGGAAGATCGGGTTAATAATTAGAACTGTGGTAGAAGAGCCTTTGTGGTATTAACATAGGAATATAATTAATCTCTTAGGTAGCCATTATTGAGATTTGTGCTTAATGTTGTGTTCTTGAATTAATTGCATAGGAATATAGTAACTGAATCTAGAGTATTAGAATCGTAATACACGCGGAAGCGGGTTATGATTATTTTAGCATCTCAGGTTAATAATCTGGGTTAATTGCTTGCATAATTGAAGGAATTGAGGGAGTAATAATCACATAGGGGGGAGAATAAAATTCTAGGCTTGTTTACTTTGATTAAATCTTCGTTTTAAATTGCTTTCTTGTTTTTGCTTGCTTTTTAATTTAGTTTAATTTCGTTAATTCTCTCTAAAGTCGACTGTGTAGGATGGGCTTGATAATAATTGGTAGAACTTAGCGTCTAGGATTAAGTAATTGAATATTCCCTGTGGGTTCGATATCCGGACTTAATTGTCCACTATATTACTTGTACGATACGTGCACTTGCGTGTAGGTTTTCGGCCAACACCTACTAAATAATACAAATGCTTATGCTAATGTTAATTCTAATTATAATTCTAATTTTAATTCTAACCATAATCCTAATCATAATGCTAATCATAATCATAATATTAATACATATCACTAATTGTAGTACTGATCAATAATCATAATCTTAATTATAATTCAAATATTAATATTAATCATAATCATAATCATAATCCTAATATTAGTTATAATACTATTTTAATCCGAATCATAATCCTAGTATTAATACTAATACTAATTCCATGAATATTAATTATAATCCTAATTCTAATGAAAATAGTAATCAAAATCATAATTCTGATTTTGCATCAATGTTTTTGCAATTATCTATTATTTTGTATAAAAAACAATTCTATTCAATCTCGCAATTTTTATATCAAATTCCTTATGTATGTGTGGTAACTGAAACATCAAAAAACACATATTAAATATATTAGAAATTAATATTTAATTATATTATCAAACTGACATTAAAATTATTAAAAATAACATAATGGTATAAGCAAACGTTAAGACGTGAAAAGAACGATAATCGTTGTTAATAGGATAAATTATGAAAATCCTCTTGAACTTTGGCTAAATTACGGAAAACACCCCCATAATACTAAAAAGTTGTGAAAATGTTATTTAAGAAGAATAAATATTTCGTGTGAAGTCCCCCTCAGGGTAATTTTTGTCTTTAAAAAATACCATAAACAAATACCGTGTGCAGGGTAGAATCTGCATTTTTCAGGGAATATTCCACGGAATAAAAAGAATTCCGTGAAAAATCATACCGTGAGGGGGTCGATGTACGACAGGAACAAACATTAGGAAAATTTTGATAATTACGAATATGATATTAAATTAGTAAAAAAGATAAACATATTCTTTGGTCATGTTCATGTAAAATGTCTAATATCAAATGATTTATTTGAATTTTTTTTTTTTTTATATATCAATCCAAGTTTGTGAATTAAAATACAAAATTTTCGTAACACCATCAATCATACAATTATAATAACTGAACATTTTAAATTGAATTTAGATAAATTCAAATTAAATTAATAAGTATTAAAATTAAATTAAAAAATAAAATTATTTAGAGCTTCCAAGAAAGTTGATATATTTAGAGCATTTTATAAATGGTATGAAATAAATATATAATAAAATAATTTAATATTTTTTTAATTTTGGAAAATGGTGACATGTTTTTTGATGATTTATTTTCAACAATCAATTTGCCACATGTGATGAAATTGAATACATGTCACCAATTGAAATTGACAAATGTCAATCAATTAGGTGTGGAATTCAACTTTTATATATTATATAGATTAATCTTTGCCGTTTTTCTTTTTTCTATTTTTAATTTGTGCCGGTTTTTTTACCAATCTCCCCTTTCGTAGTGCTATGGTCAATTGGTCATCCACCTGGGCGATGTAGATTGTGTAGAGTGCTCTTCCGAATATATGCGGTTGTGGAAGATTTGTTTCTCGTATCAACAATATTAAAAAAAAATGGACATTTTTTATATATATATTATATATGGATATAATTATTATTACCATGTGACTTGGATTCTTCGACTGTTGCCTTAAATTGCTTCATTTGGTTGATTTGAACAGCCAAATAAAAAGGGCGTGTCGAATAAGGACGTGTTTTGCTGCAATACAGGGGATGCTGCCTTCCATCGGTAGTTCGACCGGTTGGTTTGCTGAAATACGTCATGCCGTTTGGAGATGGAAAAGCGGGGTAAAATCCACCTGCATCGAAATTTGAGTCACCCAAGTTGAAGATGGCCTCATAAGCACATTGTGCGTAGCTTGAAGGAGAAAACATCAGCATTAATAAAACCATCGGAAAAACGAGGATTTGCGCCATTTTTTTTTTCTTTTCGTTTGTTTGTTGAAGTATCGTAGAGGTGGTGAGAAAGATTGAAACGACGAGGTGGTTTATATAAGGGCCATTTTCACCAAGGAATTTAAAGACATAATGACAAGAATTTAGGAGAGTAGATCACAACGTAAGACCTAACCGTGTTTAAGGATGTCTATACAAATGTTTCCAACTAGAATAGTGGTTATTCTATTAAATCAACAGTTGAATCTGCAACTACTATTTGTTTCTGCAATGAAGCTTGTTAAGTCAGAACTTCGTAGTCGGATATGGGATTAAGTGTTTGAATGATTTTTTTGGTCTCATACATTGTAAATGTGCAATGATCGAAATGGAAAGTGAACATAAACTGAAACGAAAACAATATATATATATATATTCCAACCAAACGAATTACAAGATAAATTATAAAAGCAATCCGGGAAGCTCAAACATCGAGAATTATAGCTTCAAACACCGATCAGAATCTCGACGAAAGACGAACTTAAAACGTAGAAAGCGCTCAACGGGGGAGGGGACTGAGTTGACGATTTCAGCTGCTTCCACCTCCGCCACGTGTCGCTGTCTTATTTATAAAAATTAAATAGCAACGACTAACTAAAAGAAACGTGAACACGCTTTAATTGCAGAGTCGTCGTCTTCTTCTTCTTCTTCTTCTTCTTCTTCTTCTTCTTCTTCTTATACTCTCCTCTGTTCTTCCATGAATTCAGGAAGCTCAAATTTGCATGTAACAAAAGGATGTACCAGAAAGAAAACATTGATACTGACCAAGTGATAGAATTATTTTCAGGAAATTTCAATTTGTAGTTTCTACATTTCTTATTATTTGTAGTTTCCGTCACTTTTACGGTTTAATAAATATTTTCCGACACCGTCGAAAATTTTCCGGTATTGCGACGGCCTATCTTTTTTCCCCATTTCCTTGTAACGCCAATCAATTATATTATCAAATGCCGGAGCATCGCACCAATGGCAGAAGTTGTTGTATTTCATCCATCGAACAAAGCAGTGGGTATGAAAAGCATGTCCGCACGCGGGGACCACCGATATCTGATCACCGATATTCGGGCCCCGCGTACATATCCTACAAACCGGCATCAACCCTAATCCTTGGTCAACATTCACAACCCTAGTCTTCGATAACATTAAAATATCACGAGGAATACGATCACGGTCATTCAACCTCAATTGGACCAACTTTTCGGCTCGGATCGCCCGGTCCATGGCTGCCCCCACTGTCTCGTCTTTCTGCTGGACCGTTCGGACCTCAAAGTTGACTAGCACTGGGATTATGCGTCGAGAGGCATCATGTTCCGGGTCGGCCATCGCCTGTCTGGCAAAATCAAGCAGCTCGAGCTCGAATGTTTGTGTTTCGTAACCGGTCATCCAATAATCGAGCATGCGGTGAGTTAACATAAGTCGCAATAGAGACGATTCACTATCTTTTCCTATTCCGCCATAGTCGCATTCTAATGTTTCCGAGTCCATGATTTGATCTTGACCGTCCGTTGTTTTGATGATGAAGTTAGTTTGGATCTCAAACATGAGAGTTTTCATTCCTCGATGGAGTTTGTATTTGTACCGTAAAACTATACCATTGTCGACCGAGATACGATAGTTGTATTCGTACCCCGCCACTCTTTCTGCTGCCATTTTTTTTTAAATAGATGTACCTACAAACACATGCGCAATCAACATTAAAGAAACAAATAACAAGTTACACAACATGCAGATGCAGGAATACAGTTATATTAAAATAAATAAATTATGGCCCGATCCGCAATTGAAAAATAATTATTAAATACATCCAAATACAATGAATCGAAATTTTCAAAATTATTTTAGATCGGAATTTGGAAATTCCGAAAATTTTATGTTGAGTTCCGATTCCGATCTGGTTTATTTTTTCAGAAATTGGACTACGAAACATTGTTCCCAAATCGAAAATTTCGTTCTGATTTTCACCCGTAGATCAGATCTGATGATATGCCAAATAATAAAAGTAGATCAAATACTAATCACACAACCAAATAATAATTAATCACAAGAGTAAGTGACTAGTAATGAGAGAACAAAAAACAAAATCTAAAAAACATACAATTGAGAGTACCTGAAGTGAAGACAGAATTGAACAACAAAATTAATATATTTTAGTCGTTGTGTTTTTATTCTTATAGTATATTTTTTCTATCTCGAACTCCACTCATGAGTTGACACGTGTTTTTATTTAATCATAGAATTGAATTGTTATGCTGCCAAGTCACGTTAAAATAGGAATATTAAGTTAATTAACTACTCTACTTATGTTTATTTATTTTTAATTTTTTTCTTTTTTTCGTTTTTTTTTATGTGTGTGTGTGAGAGAGAGAGAGAGAGAGTCGTTTGTTTAATTACATACTAAAATCGGTGAAATTAAGAAAGCGGCATTTCTAATCTGATTTAATTTTGAGAAAATAATTTTACTCCACCACCACCGTCACAATGATAAAACACCGGAACATTCACCCCCTCCGCCGCATCGCCGCCGTAAACCCCCAAAGTTTCCACTCAGCCACCACCACTACCACCACCGCCGCCGACCACGACGAGCAACTACTCTCTAACATAAAATCGAAATCCGAACTCGTAAAGTCATACACCGTGACACCGCCGATCAAACCCTGGCCCCAAAAGCTCACCACCAAGCGCCTCTGCTCCATCATCGCCCAGCAGCAAAACGTCGATCTCGCCCTCCAAATTTTCCACTACGCCGGCAATTACCACCCTAATTTCCGCAATAATTACGACACCTACCACTCCATCATCCACAAGCTCTCCCGCCGCCGCGCCTTCGAACCCATAAACTCCCTATTGAAGGAACTGCGCGAATCCCAAACCAAATGCGGCGAAGATCTCTTCATCACTCTTATCAGAAACTACGGCATTGCCAGCAAACCCAAAGAGGCGATCAGAATATTCCTCCAAATCAACGATTCCGGTGTTCAAAGGTCAGTTAGGTCATTCAACACTCTGCTCAACGCTCTAGTTCAGAACAAGAAATACGATTCCGTTCACATTATGTTCAAGAACAGCCGGAAAAGATTCGATATTGTGCCCAATGTTTTCACTTGCAATATACTGCTGAAAGCTCTGTGTAAAAAGGACGACGTCGAAGGTGCAGTCAAGGTGCTCGATGAAATGCCGAGCATGGCTATGGTTCCAAATGTGGTGAGCTACACTACGATTATGGGCGGGTATGTGGATAGAGGCGATATGGTGGGAGCTAAGAGAGCTTTCAACGAGCTTCTAGATCGAGGGTGGTTGCCCGATGCAACAACATACACTGTATTAATGGACGGGTTTTGTAAACTGGGAAAATTTATCGATGCAACAAAAGTGATGGATGAAATGGAGGAAAATGGGGTCGAGCCGAACGATGTTACATATAGTGTTATGATCGAGGCATTGTGTAAAGAAAATAAATCGGGTGAAGCTTTGAACATGATTAGTGATATGCTTGAGAAGAAATACGTACCGAGCTCTGGTTTATGTTGTAGGGTGATTGATGCGTTGTGTAGAGAAGGGAAAGTGGATAAAGCGTGCGATTTGTGGACGATATTGTTGATCAAGAATTGTACTCCAGATAATGCTATATTAAGCACGCTTATACATTGGTTGTGCAACGAAGGGAAGATTTGGGAAGCGAGAAAGTTGTTTGATGAGTTCGATAGGGGTTCGATTCCCAGTGTTTTGACGTATAATACACTCATTGCGGGTATGTGTGATAAAGGGGAGTTGTGTGAAGCGGGGAGGTTGTGGGATTGCATGGTGGAAAGGGGGTGCCCCCCGAATTCTTTCACTTATAACTTGCTTATAAAAGGGTTCTGCAAAAAGGGTTACGCGAAGGAAGGGATTAGGGTTTTGGAGGAGATGTTGGATAAAGGGTGCCCTCCGAATGAATCGACTTATTCTATCTTGATTAAAGGGCTTTGTGAATCTGGATGCGAATCGGATATATCGAATGTGCTTAATGTTGTTGCCTCTAGTAAAGTGGAAATTAAATCCGATTCTTGGAAAGTTTTAGTCGACAAATTTGTTGCTAATCGTGGTACCACGGGTGTCACTTTGGAAAGAATATTGTCGGCCAAATCTTCAATCGAGACGGCCAATTCTTCAATTGAGACGACGAGTGCTACTTAGAGGTCAATTAGCACTCGAATTAGCTAAGGTTTTGCTCTTATCTTTTCTCGTTTTAGTTTGATGTTGTGCAAGTTTTAAATAGCTGCAAGTGTTGGGCAGAAAATTGTATTCGTATTCATACGGAAGTTGTTCGTTCATCTCCACAATTAATCGAAAAATGAAAACTCTTGTCTTCAAACCAATTTCAATACCCTTATGCTTCCACTTGAATTCGCAGCAACAACCATTTGCGATTTTCGTCTCCAACACAAACTCGAAACGAATTGCCCATTTCCTTCACTGGTCTCGTTTCCCGATAATCCGAATTCGTGACTAGTAATCGGCATTGGCAACGATCGATAATAAAGCATAAACCTAAACAAATATTCAATTAATTAGCATATGATACATCCTTGTAATAATAGAAGAAGAAAAAAATCACTTCATTAGTTTCAGAACCACAAGCTATATATCCATCCAACACTGCCAGGCCAACAAAATTCTACATAGATAGATACAAAGTTAGAGAAACCAAAAAAATAAAAAAATAAATTAAATAGAGAAAAAATAAAATTAATTTATGGGCTTAGGTAAAAATTAATTTACCTTCTCATTAGTATGTCCACTAAAGGTCAAATTGCAAGCATTGGAGGATAATCCCTCTAAGCTTGTTTTCTTCAAATCCCACAACTTCAACGTATTATCCGTCAGTGCCGATACGATAGTTTCCGGATCCAAAAACCTAGCATAGCTAACGGCATTTTTGTGGCCCGCTAACGTGCACCATGGAATTCTCGTGTGACGCAAATCGTAGCCGTAGATTTTATAATCGGCGAATCCGAATGCCATTAAATGAGAGGAGTATTCAGAGAATTGTACGCAACATATATTGGCGGGGTTCCAAATCGTGTCGAGTGAGTTTCTCTGTACAATCAAAGTGAAGATATGCAGTAGTGAAGGCAACATAGTGCGTATTTTATAATTTTATTGTCAATATTCATTAATGACTAAAGATTAGGAATGGAAATCGAACAGATCGGACCGAAATTAGAAATTTCGGAAAAAAGAGAAGAAAACAAATTCGCATTTCATTCCAATGAAATCGGAATTTTGGAAATTGTAGGGAAAAAAACTTGTTCCAAAGTCGGAAATTATCGGATCGGATTCGGCGGAATTCACAATGTCCAATTTTTTAATATACATAATAAAGATACTGATATTACTATGTGTAACTTTCGGAAATATTTCGATAATTAAATCGGACAGAAAATCAGGATCAAATATGTATTCCAATTCCGTTTAGAAAACATCGGAAAAATCACAAATCGGAATAAAAATGAAAAAATGTTGTCTCACATCGATATTCGGATCAAAATCTGCGGAATGCAAAAATTTCGTTCCAATTTCCTCCGATACGAAAGATATAATATACCTCATTGATACTCCATATTCTAACAGAACAATCGTCTCCACCGCTAGCAAACTTTGTCGGATCGACGTGGGAAAAATCGACCGACCACGCTCTCTTCCGGTTTTCATCGTATCTGGCAAATAATTCTCCGGTGCTCGCATCCCACATCTGAAAACATGATGATCCATAATTTAATTAACTACAAAATAAAAATATAATTCAAGAATATAATCGAGCACGAAATTTTAAACATACCTGCACCAATCCATCATAATCGGTTGAAGCCAAATAGTTTTTGATGTACTTATTCCAACAAATACAACTAAGTTTCGATTTATTCGACATTTCAAGAACCGGATATTGAACGTCGATTTTTTCATCCAAAAGAGAATCGAGCTCGAATATCTTGATTTTCTTCGAAACCCCAGCAACCGCAATGAACTCTTCGTCGCGGTCAAAGCTCAACGAGCATATCACGTTACTCGACTCAAGAAACTCCTTATTTTTCAATGTTCCACACACTTCAAACTTGTTGTATCGAGCAAACTGAAACACGTTGTTATATTTTACAAAAGTGTTTTTAACTCTCTTACTTTCAAACTAAATTTTAGTTATTACTTAGTGGGCTAAGTGTTATTACTTAGTGGGCTAAGTGTTATGACTTAGTGGGTTAAGTTGTGATTAGTGGGTTTAATTGTGGGTTTTATTTTAACTTCCTAACTAACCCACTAACCCATTATCTTGAGTGCTCTTGTGGTTGGTTTTCTTGCAGATCATGGGCTGAGGAGTGGAAGCTTGGCAAGTCTATAAATACCAAACTCAAGACTCAAGAACTCTACAGATTTCGAGGAAACAAAATAGAGTGCTGAAGTTTTATCTCGAGAATTTTAGAGTGTTTCTAGGATCTGTTGTACGTACTCTTTATGAGTACATTATTTGAAATCTAGAATTTTTAATATTTTTCTTTTAGTATCTAGATTTGATTGTAAGAATGATCTTGAAAAAGATTCATTCATAAGGAAGAAGTTTTCGCACCTCTTCTGTTTGTATTCTTAGAATACTGATTTTAATATATTTTTCCGTCCTGTAAAGGGCAAGTTCACAAGTCTTTACTTGTGAACATTTTTTTAATTCTGAGCAGTGTCTTTTAATCCTTATATTTCCGCTGCATGTTGTCTCAAGTGTCATAACATTTCAGATAACATCTCTGTATAATACGAATTCGGGACCATAAATTCTTTCAATTGGCATCAAGAGCCAACAGTTGACGTATACTAAGTGTTTGTTCCTTTTTTTTCTTTACAGAAACGAATTCGTGATGGATACTCAGATGACTGCTTCTATGCGACCTCCTGTACTTGATGGCACGAACTACACCTACTGGAAAGTCAAGATGAGGGCGTACATCAAAGCCATTGATGAGAGAGCATGGAGATCTATTCTCACTGGATGGAAGCCACCATCTATCACAGATGTGGACGGAGATGTTTTTCCAACTCCAGAATTACGGTGGACACCAGACGATCTATCAAATGCTAACCAAAACTCAAAGGCGTTAAATGCAATTTTCAATTCAGTAGATTTAACAATGTTTAAATTAATCTCTGTATGCACTTCTGCAAAGGATGCTTGGGAAGTTCTTCAGCTACATTGTGAGGGATCAGATAGTGTCAGAAGAACCAAGCTCAGACTACTCTCTTCCAAATTTGAGAGACTGAGAATGGAGGAAACTGAAACAATTTCTCAGTACAATGAGAAGTTGATTGATTTGGCTAATGAATTTCAATCCTTAGGTGGTCCCTTGAGCAACGAGACACTAGTGAATAAGGTATTGAGAACTCTTCCAGAAAGGTTCAGCATGACGGTTACTGCTATTGAGGAGGCTAAAGATACATCATCTCTACGGCTGGATGAGTTAATTGGGAGTCTCAAGTCCAGAGAGATGAACTTCGAAGATCAAAGAAAGGAGAAAGGAAAGGCTATCTCAAATGCACTCCAGGCAGAATTAGAAAAGGAAGATGTTGCTCTGGAATATGATGATGATGCAGAAGAATGTCTCGACAATGTGGCATTTCAAATTCAGAAATTCAATAGGGCGTACAGACGAAGTGGAATTAAGCCCAGACAGTTATTTCCAGAAGGCTCTCCACAAAATCGACAAACTCAGCCCCGGAACCGATCTATTCCACAGAGAACATTTCCTCAAACATATTCTCAGAACACTTTAAAAAATTCTTCATTTATTCGTTCAAATTCTGAACCACCTAACTTGGATCATATTAAATGCAGGGCTTGTTCAGGGTTTGGACATTATGCTAATGAATGTGCAAATACCTTGAGAAGAAGAGGAATGAGTTTGATTTGTGCTGTCAGTGATGAGGAGAAAGAACAACCTGAACAGACAGAGGAACAACAATCCTCTAAACAAGCTCTTTCTGTCAGATATCTCACTGGAAATTTCTCTGAAACAGAATCCCAAGGAGTCTCTCTGGATGCTGCAACACTTTCTGAAACACTTTCAGTTTGTGAGTTAAATACTGATCATTATACATGTTTAAACTCTATTTCTGTGAATGCATCAGAATCCAGTAATGAAGCAGTCAGTGATGATGAAGAAATGTGTAAAAAGCTGATCAGAAACTTGGAGAAGAAGACTCAAGCTCTAGATGCAGCCAACAGGGAAAATTCTTCTCTTAAAGAAACAATCACACATTTGGAGGTTGGTATCACCAAAAAGGATCTTGAACTGGCAAAGGTGAAAGATGAACTCAAAGAAGCAACTCTAGCAATCAAGAGGATGAATACCGGCACAACTAAACTCGAAGAGATTGTGTCACTGGAAAAGTACAACAAAAAGGAAGGTCTAGGGTTCAAGAAACAAGTGAAGAAACACAAGCCAGTAAAGAAGAAAGAAATTGTCTTTGTCAAAGAGAAGGGTTCAAATGGGAAGGAATTCAGGAATCTCACAGTCACCACTTCAGAGTCCAGAACAAGAGGATACATTTGTCATTACTGCTTCTCACCAGGACATATTCGTCCATTTTGTGAAAAACTCAGTAGTGACAAAATGTTGTACAAAATAAGTCACAACACTCCAGGGAACACTTCAAAGAAAAAGGTAGAATGTACCAAAAAAGAGTGTAAAATATGGACTCCCAAAGGTAAACTTTTGTGCAAAGCAGTATACACCTCTTTAAATGCTAACATTTCAGGTTCATGGTATTTTGATAGTGGATGCTCTAGGCACATGACTGGAACAAAGGAATTTCTATCAAACTACCACACACTTAATGGAGGACGTGTAACCTATGGAGGAGGAGCTAAAGGCAAAGTGGTTGGACGTGGAACACTCAGTATTGAGGGACTCCCAAAACTTTCAAATGTCCTACATGTTGAAGGATTGGGGTCAAACCTCATCAGTATCAGTCAATTGTGTGATGATGATCTACGTGTAGAGTTTGATAAATACTGTTGTTCTGTGTTTGATAATCAAAATCATTGTGTATTGACAGGTTCCAGATCAATGGATAATTGCTATCAAACTGGTGACACCATATCTTGCAAGAGCTCAAGAGTAAGTGAAGTAGAGCTATGGCACCAGAAGCTAGGACACACAAACTTCAAAAATCTGAAGCTGCTCAACAAATACAATGCCATAAGAGGAGTACCAGACCTCAAGATCAAGGATATTCCTATATGTGGAATGTGCCAGAAGGGAAAGCAAACCAGAGTACCACACAAAGTGCTGCAACACGTTGGTACCACTATGTGTTTTGAACTTGTACATATGGACCTTATGGGTCCTATAGAGGTAGAAAGTCTAGGTGGTAAAAAATATGTCTTTGTATGTGTTGATGATTTTTCAAGGTATACTTGGGTGTATTTTTTAAGAGAAAAATCAGACACTTTTGAAGTGTTCAGAAATCTGTACAGGTTTGTGAAAACTCAATTTCAAGCTTCTGTTCGTAGAATTAGATCTGATCATGGAAAGGAATTTGAGAATGCTTTATTTCTTGCATTTTGTAATAAAAAGGGTATAAAGCATGAATTTTCTGCTCCAAAAACTCCTCAGCAAAATGGCATTGCTGAAAGAAAAAACCGAACCATCCAAGAAATGGCTAGGGTGATGATGAGTGCAAAAAATCTGTCTAAGAGGTTTACAGCTTGTCACATCTCAAATCGTGTGTATCTAAGATTAGGATCTATGATGACTTCATATGAAATTCTTTATGGTAAGAAACCTAATCTCTAATACATGCATGTGTTTGGATGTGTCTGCTATGTTCTAAATGATAGAGATCATCTAGCTAAATTTGATTCAAAAAGTGATTTGAGTTTGTTTATGGGATACTCTAACAACAGTCATGCTTATAGAGTATATAATCTAAGAACTCGAACCATTATTGAATCTGTAAATGTGGTATTTGATGATTTTGCTGATCTTCGCAGTAAAACAGCTGAAGATGAAGTTGATGATTTAATTGCTGAAAGAGAAACAACCGAAGAAGTCATTTCTACCACAGATGATCCAGATACAGACAGTCCAGGTCCGAGAGAAGAAGGTGCTGAGCCAAGTGTTGCCACATCGGACTCAGTACACCATCCAGAAACTGAATTGCAGCCAACCCTTGATGTCTGCAGAAAGGAACCCTCAAGTAGAATTCAGAAAAATCACCCATCTACTCAAGTAGTGGGAGATATCTTTGATGGAATGAGGACCAGAAGAAAAGAGAGAGTAAACTACAGAGATATGGTAAGATTTGCAAATTTATCTTCTGAATGTGCACTAACTGGAACCACTTGTTTTGTGTCCTCAGTAGAACCAAGAAATATTGCAGAAGCTCTGAAGGATGAATTCTGGGTAAATGCAATGCATGAAGAGTTGAATCATTTCATCAGAAATGATGTTTGGTACTTAGTTCCCAGACCAAATCATGTAAATGTGATAGGAACTAAGTGGATCTTCAAAAACAAAACTGATGAAAAAGGTACAGTGGTTAGAAATAAGGCTAGGTTAGTAGCACAAGGTTATACCCAAATTGAGGGTATAGACTTTGATGAGACTTTTGCTCCAGTAGCTAGAATTGAATCTATTAGATTACTTCTTGCTATAACTTGCTTTCTTAAAATCAAACTGTATCAGATGGATATCAAAAGTGCATTTCTGAATGGGGTTCTGAATGAGGAAGCATATGTAGAACAACCCAAGGGTTTTGAAGATTCTGCCAAGCCTAATCATGTTTTCAAGCTTAAGAAGGCACTGTATAGTCTTAAACAAGCTCCTAGAGCTTGGTATCAAAGACTCACTGACTTCTTACTTGACATACAATTCAATAGAGGAGAGGCAGATAGAACTCTATTTATTAGAAGAACAAATAATCATATCATTATTGTTCAGATATATGTTGATGATATTGTTTTTGGGTCTACTTGTGCTAATCTTTTACAGTCTTTTGTAGATTCTATGTCTCACACTTTTGAAATGAGCATGGTAGGGGAGTTGAATTACTTCTTAGGACTCCAAATCAAACAAACAGGTGAAGGAATGTTTGTAAATCAAAAGAAGTATGCTCTCAATCTGGTCAAAAGATTTGAGTTGGAGTCAGCCAAGCACATGAAAACTCCAATGGGTTCCAGTCAAAAGCTGTCCAAGGATGATGTTGCAGAAGATGTTGACAGCACTCTATACAGAAGCATGATTGGAAGCCTTCTGTATCTAACAGCAAGCAGGCCTGACATTATGTTTAGTGTTTGTGTGTGTGCCAGGTATCAAGCTAATCCCAAAGTCACTCATCTTAAAGCTGTGAAGAGGATTATTAGGTATGTTGCAGGTACAGTAGATTTAGGGATTCAGTTTTTCAAAGACACAAACACAAACTTGATAGGTTTTAGTGATTCTGATTGGGCTGGGGATATTAGTGACAGAAAAAGCACTTCAGGTGCATGTTTTTTTTTTTGGAATAATCTGGTTTCTTGGTTTAGTAGAAAGCAAAATTGTGTATCTCTATCAACAGCTGAATCAGAATATGTAGCTGCTGGAGGGTGTTGTGGTCAACTAATTTGGATGAAACAAATGTTGGGAGATTACGGGTTGACCAGTGATACCCTGACCATATATTGTGATAATTCAAGTGCTATTGACATTTCAAAAAATCCTGTTCAACACTCACGAACTAAACACATAGATATTAAACATCATTTTATTCGTGATATAGTTGAGAAAAATATAGTGTGCTTAAAGTACATTCCTACAGAAGATCAGCTGGCTGATATCTTTACAAAGGCATTAGATTATGAGAGGTTTTCTAAACTCAGAAAATCTCTCGGGATGTGTACTCAATAAACATGTCCTGAAAAATGTTGCAGCACCTCATCAAATATCTTAAGCTGCAACATAATTTATTGAAGCTTAGCTTCTTTAAATAATGACTTCACTGTGATGAATTATTTTTCTAAATAAGTAACTGGAAGTCTTTCACCTTGAAACGTGATCATGCTTCATGTAAACATTTAGGGAATAATTACACTCACATAAGTCAAACTCCTCTATTTTGATAGTCATATCTTAGTAACTGAGGAACCTTCAAACTGAACACTTGATCATGTTCCATGTGAATTGTTTGACTTGAAAATAAGAGTTTATATATATATATATATATAAAAAAAAATATATATATATATTTATATATATATATATATATATATATATATATATATATATATATATATATATATATATATATATAATACAATCTATGCATGTTAGCCAATTTTTTCTCATACTATTAATCATTAATAAATCGGTTTTTCTATTTTTGTGAATATTTCGTGAGTGATAAATATTATTCTTATTATTTATATTGAATTATCACTATTTATATGGGTCATGGGGTTCATGGGTTAGTCTTTTATTTTCCACTAAGTCCACTCCTTATTGTGCCATGTGTCACGTTTTGCTTTAAACTGCCAAAGGAAGTGTTATTCTCCTTAATCACACTTTCTCCAAGAAAAACGCACCCCACTTCTTCATCTTCTCCACTTCGATTTTTCTCAGCAAAAATTAGGGCTTATAAATTTCGTGCTTAATCTTTCAAAAATTCACACCTTCAAATCAAAAGCACAAAGAAGAAATTTTTATCTACTGTATCATGGCATCTCCACCTAGAAATCCCCTTCCAGCCGAAGATGATGTCCACAACGATGCTGCAGCACCTGAACCGGCATAACCAAATCTGGCCATCATTGTTCATCCGGTCAACCTTGATGCTCTTCCTATCAGCTACATTGAACCGGGAGACGAGCTGAATCCGATTGACCCAGACAATTTCGATTTCGTGGGTCCCTCTTCCACTGCCGGAAGATTTCCAACTCGCCGGTCCAAGCGCATGAACCCCTTCCCAGATCTGAATACGGCTGGACCACAACGCCGGAGGGGAGAAAGCTCTCCCAGAAGAGGAGGCAGAGGTGGAAGAAGAGGAGGCAGAGGTGGCCGCACTCCAGTTCGGCCAAATCCACGACGAGGCCTCCATTTGGTAGATGAAGAAACTGATGATGAAGCAGGGGATCCTACTTTTGCAGCAGCAGAGGCTCAAGCTCTATCCTCCAGCTCCTCCGAGTCATCATCCAACATTTCACCTCCCCTAGCATCAACTCAGGGGGAGACATCTCAGCCCAGCATGGCAACAGCAGCCTCTCAACATCCTGTTCCAGAAGGTGTTGCTGCACCTGTTTCTGAAGGTGTTGCGGCACCTGTTCCAGAAGATGCTGCTGCACCCACTGTTTCAGCAAATGTTCCTCAGAATGCTGCTGAGGGTGCTGCTCCTTATCAGGATGAAGAAATGCCTGATTTCTCTGGGATGTCTTCTGCAGAGCATGTTGACATTCCCATTGTTGATGCTCAGGAGTTCACTACTACTGAAGAAACTCCATCCATCCCTCATGCAGACCCTCTGGAAACCCTGGCAGAAGCAGCAGTTCAAGCAGATACATCTCCTCCTCAAGCTGAAGAACCAGAGAAGAGTGATGACAGCTGGGAGGTTCCTTTAGCTGCATTTCGCAAAAAATTGCCATCTTCAGATTCAGACAGTGAATCTTCTGAAGACTCTTCTCAGCAGGAAGAAGATGTTGTCCCACCTGCTGCATCACCTGAACCAGCATACATTCCAGATGAACTGGAAGATTCAGAAGATGAAGACACCTCAGAAGAAGAATAACCAGACTTGGATGGCAAGAATTTGTCAACCCTTTTTGAGGTAAACAATGCCTTCAGTCCTAATTTTTATTTTGAATCTGATTCCATTTTGAGTCCTCAAGTCATGAATTGTCAATTCATTGAGGAAAAGAAAATTTCCAAGGAAGAGTTTGATAGGCATAGAATCACAGCTTTTCTTCATCAAAGAAATATTCTTAGCCTAATTGAGATTGCCTGCTCCTATGATCCCATTGTTGTGAAGGAGTTTTATGCCAACTTGCAAACCTCCTTTTTAAAGAAAAACTCTCCAAACTTTGGCAAAGTTTTTGTTAGAAATTCAATCTTCTCTTTCTCTCCCAAAATTATCAACTCTCATTTACAAACTCCTACTGTGATAGATGAGGATAATTATGGTGATTTTAATGAGGTTTGTAAAGTTATCTCTGGAAACCGTTTAAGAAATTGGCCTGCACACCCCAGAAAATTTAAGGTTTCCCAACTCACTGCTTTTTACTCTGTCCTGTTTAGACTCACAGTGACTAATTGGATTCCATCCAAAAAATGTCTCTGTGGTAACTAAACCTCATGCAGTACTCATGTACAAATTGGGGATGGGATTACCAGTTGATTTTGGCAAACTCTTCTTCAATACTATAGGTCATCTTGCCCAGAAAATTTCACCCTCTACTCATCTTCCTTATCCTTCTCTCATCTATTCCATTTTACTCTCTCAAAACTTGGGCCAAGATGACTCTGAGTATCTTCACACTCCACAAGGCATGATCACTGTATCTCAAAACTTTCTAAGAGCTCCTCATGTCCAAGACCTTGCCTGGAATGGAGATAATTTTCTCTCAAGTGAATCAGGTCAAAATAATCTGGGTACTGAAGGTGTTGCTCCCAATGTTGACAACACTTCTAACCTTCTTGTGTCTGTTCCTAGAGATTTTTTGTTACAGCAGCTTACTCACTCTCTAGCTCAGATTACCTATCACCAGACCATGGTGGACATGCTCCAAAAGGCTCTTTCTGATCAAAAAGGGGGAGAAAAAGGTCATGAGGCTGCAGCTGGAACTTCTCACCCTTTGGATGCCAGAGGCAGAGGGCAAGGAGGAGTCAATGAAGGGGGAGCAAAGAATGAGGGTGAAGATCAAGAAGCAGAGGAGAGCAGTGGATCCAGTGCTGGTGATGGAGGAGCAGCAGCTGACACTGAAGAGACTTTGGAGATTCTACTTTAAATGTTTTCATGAACAATATTTTGATTTTGATCTGTTGTTTATTTTTCCCCTGAACCTTTAATTAGGACTGCACTTTGGTTATTTTTTGTTTAAGTTTGTTGGACTATCTTGCTGGATTTGTTTTGAATTGATCTTTCTATATTTTTGGTATTTTCAAATTCAGGGGGAGTTCTAGCAATATCTCAGGGGGAGTTCTAGCTAAAATTTAGTTTTGATCAGAAAGTTAAAAAGGGGGAGTTTGAAACACGTTGTTATATTTTACAAAAGTGTTTTTAACTCTCTTACTTTCAAACTAAATTTTAGTTATTATTTAGTGGGCTAAGTGTTATTACTTAGTGGGCTAAGTGTTATGACTTAGTGGGTTAAGTTGTGATTAGTGGGTTTAATTGTGGGTTTTATTTTAACTTCCTAACTAACCCACTAACCCATTATCTTGAGTGCTCTTGTGGTTGGTTTTCTTGCAGATCATGGGCTGAGGAGTGGAAGCTTGGCAAGTCTATAAATACCAAACTCAAGACTCAAGAACTCTACAAATTTCGAGGAAACAAAATAGAGTGCTGAAGTTTTATCTCGAGAATTTTAGAGTGTTTCTAGGATCTGTTGTACGTACTCTTTATGAGTACATTATTTGAAATCTAGAATTTTTAATATTTTTCTTTTAGTATCTAGATTTGATTGTAAGAATGATCTTGAAAAAGATTCATTCATAAGGAAGAAGTTTTCGCACCTCTTCTGTTTGTATTCTTAGAATACTGATTTTAATATATTTTTCCGTCCTGTAAAGGGCAAGTTCACAAGTCTTTACTTGTGAACATTTTTTTAATTCTGAGCAGTGTCTTTTAATCCTTATATTTCCGCTGCATGTTGTCTCAAGTGTCATAACATTTCAGATAACATCTCTGTATAATACGAATTCGGGACCATAAATTCTTTCACAAACTTACAAATACTATCGAAGAATGATCCGATGCGATCGGTTGACTTTTCTTCCGTGGTCAACAAATTTTCTTGACTTTCCACCCAAGACCACTTATCGCGTTTGCTTAGAACATCCTTGTCGGATCGATCGTTGCCCGAAATTTCGGCGAGTCGGGCATTTGATCTAACGGAGAAGTAAGCGTTTTCTAGGTGGCTGATGTTTCCCAACAACTTGTCTCGGAGCGTATTTGTTCTAGAACATTCCGAAGTTCTTCTAGAAGCACGTTTCCTCTCGACCACCTTAATATCCACATCTAGTAACTTCACATTTTCCAATAAAGTAGTTGTTTTTTCGTGCATTTTTTGTTTCAACGAATCAAGAAAATAAAGCAAGAGAGTCGATTCTTCGTCGTTGCTTAGATCACTTGTGCTCTCGGATCCATATATCAACTCACATTGCAAGATTTCCCTGTCGTAATCAATTAGTTGTACGTAAATCACAACTTTATAAAACATTAACTTATATATATATATATATATATATATATATATATATATATATATATATATATATATATATAAGTTTTCGAGTTTGAAAAATAAATATATATAAGTACCTCGTGGTGGGACGAGATGAAGGATAAGGGTGAAGCAGCCAAAAGCAAAATCCGGCTTCTTCGGGACTTTCGGAAAGAAAACGTGGAGGTACGATCCTGTGTTGCAGGTCCACCATTGACGCAGAAAGTTCTTCGATCGATTCAAATTGGTAAAGAATCTGAAAAAAAAATATTAAATCAGCCAAAAAAAAAAAAAAAAGAAAAATCTTGCACTTCTTAATTGAATTGAAGCAAAATAAAACTTAAGAAAGTTTTTCTAGAGCAAAAAAAGTGATTTTTTTTTTCTTACCTCAAATAGCAAAAGCCCCAAACAATAGATATTGAACGGAAGCAAGTCTCCGATTGTAAACCCCTCCGGAAAACCGTACCACTTTTTTTCCAGTTGAGAGACGTTCCGCCTCGATAATTTTTCTTGGGTTGTTTTTTGCATCTTCGCGCGAAATTGTCGAGAGAAGAAATTTCTTGGTGCAGATTCCTCTTTTTCGTATTTTCATGGCTCGAACTCGATAATGAATCGATCTCCACTATCGAACCAATGTATTTAACATCCCCATTTTGTAATAAAATAAACGAGGACGGACGTAATTCGAGTAAAGCGATCCTTTGAGTATGTGCAACGTCCACTATATGCACGATTTGCCGGAACAAAAGCAGTCTGTCGTTCTTGATTGCGCCACGGCCGTTGGATTGTAGCCATATTCTCTTAAGTTAATTCCAAAATCGGAAAATTCGGGAGTTTTGCAACCGACACTATCTGTCGTTTTCTGCGTCGTAGCTTGTCCGAGGAAAAACTTGGAGAAACTAGAAGAATGGAGAGTTTTATATCGACTACTCGAATTTGATTCCGACGAGTGTTTATCATTATTATTTTGAGTAAACTGCAAAAACTACCCCTGTGTAATCTCGAAATAGCAAAAACCCCCCTGTGATAAATAAACTAGCAAAAACCTCCCCTGTGAAATTATTTAAATAGCAAAAACCCCCCTATGGAACTATTTGAGGGTTGACTTGATATAAAAAGACACAAATACCCCTGGAGTCTTGCAATTAATAAATTCTTATATTTTATAAATATTTTAATTATTTTATTTAAAAAATAATCAATTTAGTTGTTTTATATTTTTTTTAATTTCTAAACAAACAAATTAAAAAGAATAAATATACATATAATATGTATATATATAAATACATTTTGAGGGACAATTTTGTCATTTCAAGTCTAAAAAATCAGCTAGGGGGGATTCTGCCTTTGACTAAATTTCACAGGGGGTTTTTTGCTAGTTTATTTATCACAAAGGGGGTTTTCGCTATTTTAAGATAACACAGGGGTAGTATTTGCAGTTTACTCTTATTATTTTTGTCGTACACGAAATCTTCATCTCCGATTTTGTTCAAATCAAAATCATTTACTATCTTCAAATTGGTAGCGCGGGTTGAATTACCGGGACAGTCACTAGTAGTAGTAGTACTAGTGGTTGAAATATTACGAATATTCGTCGTTACTTCTTCTTCGTTTTTAGCTGCTTCTTGTGAATGCTCCATTGTAAATTACCAGAAACACGAGGGCTCATGTGAATTGACTAACACAAAAGAGAAAAAAATTCGAACATTAAATTAGAATATTATTTTTGTAAATAAATATTGTTTTCCTCCAAAATATGTATTAAAATAATAATTAAAAGGGCCGGCGGATGATTGAGAAAAGGCCCACTGAAAACCACATCTTAGGGTTGTACGTTATAGCCAATAGGGGCCCAACATTCTGTTTACCCTTCTTTTGCTGACATGTCAACAATTTACGAATGGGATTCTTTTTCTTTTTTAAATATATTTTTTTTTATTATTACGTCAGTTTTGGTTTAAAGCTAATTAAATACTTATTAATCAACACACTGAAGAAGAATTTTGATTTAATAATTAAAGCAACTTTGCTGATAAAATAAAATATATTGTACAAAATCGATGAAGAGAGAAGGATGATGAAAAATAGTCATAAAATCGAAAAGAAGCAAAATTCACAATTGTTCGAGCTGTTGAATATCCTTTCACATTGCATAGTTTAAAAAACGCGAAGCTAAGCACAATCGTTTCCAAATATGGCATAGAAAAAACCGGGAGGTTTTGTGCGCGGACAATAAAAAGCCATACGAAAGCTGCTAGTTAACTTAACAAGCAAACCTGGATTTAAAAATTTAAAAAAAAAATCGAAAAACTATTATTGCATCATTCTTTGCTACTACTTTATTAAAACTGCATTTCACATGCTCCATCTGTCACATACAAAAACCGGAATTTATGGCGGTTTACGTTTCACATTCATTATGCATATATATGGGAAAAAAATTGGCTCGAACCATATGCATGGGGTATGTAGCAGACATAGCAATTATTCCAGCACAAACGTAGTAGATCAGAGGAGTCAGTTGAGCATCCTCTACAAGAACGTACAAATTGAAACAAACACATTACTCGATCATACATATGACCTTTCAGACTGTATAATTGAAAGAAAAGACTTGGACTTGCAATTCATCAGCTTGGAATATAAGTAAATAAACAGCATGGTTCCGATACAGGTTCAAATTATTTCATATGTAGCTAGACTAGCAACATTAATTCAATGTATGGATTATTTAATTCATGAACCACTGCAGCACTCTTATGCAGCATTAGTATTTAAAAAGAAAGAAAAAAAGAGAGACTCCACTCCATGAGCCTCATAATTAAAACATGATTTTGGGTCAATTAGCCAGAGACTCCACATTTCAGAAAAGAAAAAAATAGTTATAACGCCACTTACTTAACAAATAAAAAACTCAACAAATTACGAAAACAAAAGAAAAATGAATTGGTACAGAGTGATGTCTAGTGTTTATAACATGAACAATTTCTACTTTCTATTATGTGGTAGCATAGTTGAAAAACTAGTGTAAGTTTGTGTGGATAATAACAAAAAGACGTACCATTGCCAGTTTGTTGCCGGTACATGTATAATATACCCCTGTCACACCACAAATAACAAAGTCAGATACAAAATACAAACCAATTCAGCAGAATAGCTATCATTATTCAGATTATCTTCAAATATGTATGAAAATCAAGCCCGTAATCTGTGGAGAAGCGGTGCTAATCACAGCTTATCGTAATCCCACCTTCGGTATTGCCTTTCCCGTTTGCGAAAAGAGTCGATTTAGTGTATCAAAACCTAGGAAATCGGTCGTCGAATTATTATAGTGTCCCGGATTATAAATTTGTAGCTCCTGTTGTAGGATTTCTAGCCTACGATTCAAATAAAAGCTCGATAAATTACGGACTTATTGAGCTTAAATTAATGGGGGATGATCCCATTATCGTCTGCTTTCCGGATATTTTCGTTGAAGAAAACGGTATGAAATGTGTCCGATTCGACGCTAATGGCACGATCGAGTTGAGCGACGTGGAGGCGAAGAACTCATGTTTCGTGAGAAGGCAAGGCCATTTTTCCGTGGTTGTACCTTATTATCAAGAAGTGGTGGATGATTGTGGGGATTGCATGTGGTGGAGTTGTGGGATTAATAATCTTGATTGTTGTGATTTTCGTTGCGTACAAGTGGATTAAACGGAAGAGAATCAAGAAAATGGAGAGGCAAACCGAAAGAAACGAGGAATTGGACACGATTTGGATCGGCCGGAGCAGAATGCCTTCTGCTGCATGTGTTAGAACACAACCAGTTCTTGAAAATAGCTATCTTCCTTAACTTTTAATTTATTTTTTACACTTCTTGAAATTTTATTGTACTTACAAAAGAAATTATTATACTTTTCTTGCCATTGATCAATCATTGTTTAACTGTAATATGTTGTTTGGTATGTGTGTGTGTGTGTGAGAGAGAGAGAGAGAGAGAGAGAGAGAGAGAGAGAGAGAGAGAGAGAGAGAGAGAGAGAGAGAGAGAGAGAGAGAGAGAGAGAGAGAGAATCATAAAAAACAAGAACTTTATATTTAAGTTCATTTGATTTCATTGTTCAGCATATACATTATTAGTAAACATACAGCTGATTATTCTTGCTGATTAGCAGCATTATTATATATATATGAGATATTCAACCAATAGGTTGAATATCACAGAGCTGATTAAGAGAAAACTGTGGATCAAAGTAAGAACCACTAAGTATAGCAGATGCCTTAATTTTATTAGCATTCTCAGTCAGATGAATCCCATCCCAGCTCACGTATTTCTCCGGGTCGCCGCACGCAGAAGCAGTTACTTTCTGTCCGTTCATCTCCTTCGTGTTTCCGCAAAATACTTGCGGGTCGAAATTGTACGACCCACCTCCATATCCACAGCATGCAGTTATCCCATGTTCCAACCCTTAAAAAAAAAAAACGGAGCACGTTAATCGGCTTAAAGTGAATTATTACGAAATTTTTAGTAGTTTCGAAAAAAAAAAAATTACCATGGGATGTGGGGTTTTGGTAGAGCTCGAGTTGAATGGCGTGATTGTCTACGTAAATGACGTTTGCGTCCTTGAGTTCTTCTTGTCTTGCTTGTTGGAGTGATTCTTTGAGGGCGGAATTGTAATCTCTCACTGCATTGTTGAAAGAGATCATGCATCCTGATTGGTCGATATCGGATTCGTCGTGCGAGACTTGTGTTAGTACTGCTGCGTAACACCCCATCGGAGCAAGATTAAGCACCAAAAACGAGCGCCCGCCTAATCGGTAGAGCTCCTGATAAATTTAGAGTGTTGATTATTTTTATTTTTTTTTAATTTTTATCTAATTTGTTTATATATATATATATATATATATATATATATATATATGTACCTTGATGGCATTGGTGATTTCTTGAACGATTTGTGGGCCGTACTGCTTAACTCCATCAGCGCCTAACGAGGCGATGTCATGGCTGATGTCATACTGCCCGATGTAGATTGTGTAGAGTGCTTTTCCGAATATATCCGGTTGTGGAAGATTTGTTTCTCCTATATATATCAACGAACAAATATTCAAATATTTCAAAAAAAAAAAAAAAACCCGGCATTTTTATATATATGTGGAGAAAAAAATTGGTGTAATTATTATTATTACCTTGTGACTTGGATTCATCAACTCTTGCCTTAAATTGCTTCATTTGGTTGATTTGAACAGCCAAATAAAAAGGGCTAACTCCCGTGTCGAATAAGGACGTGTTTGGCTGCAATACGGGAGAAGCCGATACAGCGAAGTTGACTCCGTGTTTGTAATCAGATCCAATTGATTGCAGGTAAGGGCTTAGAAATGGCAATCCCATTGCTTGAGCTGCATTTTATTAAAAAATCACAAAAATGAAAAAAAAAAAGTGACTCTTGAATTTTTATTTCTTAAAGAAAAAGAAAACATATAATTATAATTATAATTACCGAGAAAATCGATGTATAGCCTTCCATCGGTAGTTCGACCGGTTGGTTTGCTGAAATAGGTCATGCCGTTTGGAGAGGGCTGAGATGGAAAAGCCGAGTAAAATCCACCGGTATCGGAATTTGAGTCGCCGAAATTGAAGATGGCCTCGTAAGCACATTTTGCGTAGCTTGAAGGAGAAAACGTCAGCAATAAAACGATCGGAAAAATGAGGATTTGCGCCATTTTTTTTTGTTTGTTGAAGTAATCGAAAAGGTGGTGAGAAAGATCGAAACGACGAGGTGGTTTATATAAGGGTCGTTTTCACCAAGGAATTTAAAGACACGAAGACAAAAATTTAGGCGAGTAGATCACAACGTACGACCTAACCGTGTTTAAGGATGTCGATACAAATGTTTCGAACTAGAAAAGTGGTTGCTCTATTAATGAATTTTTCGCAACGAAAGAATGACATAATTCTTGCTACATTTTATTTAATGAGAAAATTAAATCAACAGTTGAATCTGCAACTACTATGACATAATAATATGGTTATGAACAAAGGGACAAGGAGTATAAGTGAAGAGATGAAGAAAAAGAAATAAAACTTTCAATCCAAATTAAATAATTATTATATCAGAAATCTTCGATTTTTTCTCGAGAATATTTTTCTGTAATGAAGCTTGTTAAGTCAGAACTTCGTAGTCGGATATGGGATTAAGTGTTGAATGATTTTTTTGTCTCGTGCATTGAAAATGTGAACAGAAACTGAAACGAAAACGAGAAATTTACGACTATTGTTTAATAAATATTTGTAGTTTCTACATTTCTTATTATTTGTAGTTTCCGTCACTTTTACGGTTTAATAAATATTTTCCGACACCGTCGAAAATTTTCCGGTATCGCGACGGCCTATCTTTTTTCCCGATATCCTTGTAACGCCAATCAATTATATCATCAAATGCCGGAGCATCGCACCAATGGCAGAAGTTGTTGTATTTCATCCATCGAACAAAGCAGTGTGTATGAAAAGCATGTCCGCACGCGGGGACCACCGATATCTGATCACCGATATTCGGGCCCCGCGTACATATCCTACAAACCGGCATACCCTAATCCTTGGTCAACATTCACAACTATAGCCTTCGATAACATTAAAATTTCACAACTCTAGTCCACCATTGCCGCAGAAAGTTCTTCGATCGATTCAAATTGGAAAAGAATTTGAAAACAAAATATTGAATCAAACCAATGTATTTAACATCCCCATTTGGTAATAAAATAAACGAAGACGGCCAAAATTCGAGTAGAGCAATCCTTCGAGTATGTGCAACGTCCACTATATGCACGATTTAATTGCCGGAACAAACGCAGTCTGTCGTTCTTGATTAATGCACCACGGCCGTCGGATTGTAGCCACTCTCTTAAATTAATTCCAAAACCGGAAAATTCGGGAGTTTTGGAACCGACACTATCTGTCGTTTTCTGCGTATGTTGTCCGAGGAAAAACTTGGAGAAACTAGAAGAATGGAGAGTTTTATACCGACTACTCGAATTTGATACCGACGGGTGTTTATCATTATTATTTTCGTCGTACACGAAATCTTCATCTCCGATTTTGTTCAAATCAAAATCATTTACAATCTTTAAAGTGGTTACGGTTGAATTCCCGTTACTAGTAGTAGTAGAAATATTACGATTATTCGTCGATATTTCTGCATTTTTAGCTGCCTCGTTTGCCTCGTATGAATGCTCCATTGCAAATTACCTCAAACACAAGTCTGTTTTTTTCTGTTTTCTGCAAGGATGGATCATGATTGAATGATTTATTTGATTTTCTAACACTATATATATTAACAACATTCATAAACCATAAACTTCAAAAAACAAATAAAAAATAATTCAAGTGTTTTAATTAGAATTCAAGATCAAATATTTATTTTTGTAAATAAATTAGAACTAACATGCAAAAGCAAAATCAAATTAAACAAAATACTTGCTCAATACATGAATCCCATTTCCTTGAGCAAACTGCAAATTAGATGATTCAAACAGCCCAAATTAATTAACAATCATAAATGTAATTAGAACATAACAATGTCATTAAAGGATCTCCAATTCCAAATAACCAGTGTCATTTTAAAGTATAAAAGTAGAGGAGTCACGTGACCACTCTTCCATAACTTGGTGTACTCAACACAACTTTAAGAATCAAATTTTTTTTATACCATTTTAGGAAAACCTAATTTGTTTCAAGTTTTTACCACTACATATGCAGCCCAACAACAACACCATTATCTTCAATGTGAACAATATAAGCTTATGCATTTTTTCTCACATTACTAATACCGTTGATTACGAATATGGATGCTCGAACCATCGCTAGAGTGACGAGGTTCGAGCAGAGCAGACACGTGAGAAGAGATCTCTGGGGAGTCGTCCACCCATTTGCGCGGGTGATTATCGGACGATTGTCGACGATGAGACGAAAGCGTCAAAGGAAGAATAAGCAAAAGAAGATTCGTCGGATTCGTGTTGCGGCGGAATATATTATTCAGCGGATGAATGATGGTGAAGTGTATTTTGAAGCTGCAATGAGGGTGATGGATACTGATGAATGGAATATATTTGAAAGATTCTTCCTCCGTCTAAGCCGGAACAGGAGAACGTATCTGCACACATGGACAAGGGTAGATTTTCAACGACTAATAGACGACCCTTACGAGCCAGCACAGTGAGTAAAAATTCTAGGTTACGAATTTATTACACTATTTTAATTTTAATTTTAATTTTAATTTTAATTTTTATTTAGGCTTCCGGTGGAGATGGAGTAGCTGCAAGAGGAAGATGCCTAGAAGCCACCACAGTAAGTAAAAAAACAATTTTAATTTTACTTTTCTAATTTATTATATTATTATTATTTTTATTTTTATTTTTATTTTTATTTTTATTTAGATACGATATGGTGGAGATGGAGCAGAAGATGTATCTGCAAGAGGAAGGAAGATGTTGAGAAGTGGCGCCGTGATTTTTTTTCTTAAGTTTTTAGTTATCAACTCCTAAAAGCGAGCCGATTAATTGCCCCTTTTTTTTTTCTTGAATTAAACTTGGAATTCTATTTTTATTATCTCAATTAATCTTTGCCCTTTCGTGTGTGTGTGTGAGAGAGAGAGAGAGAATCGTGTTTTTTGATTACATACTAAAATCGGTTAAATTAATTTTGAGAAAAGCGGTTTTATAATCCGATTTAATTTTGAGAAAATAATTTTACTCCACCACCACCGTCACAATGATTAAACACCGGAACATTCACCCCCTCCGCCGCATCGCCGCCGTAAACCCCCAAAGTTTCCACTCAGCCACCACCACTACCACCACCGCCGCCGACCACGACGAGCAACTACTCTCTAACATAAAATCGAAATCCGAACTCGTAAAGTCATACACCGTGACACCGCCGATCAAACCCTGGCCCCAAAAGCTCACCACCAAGCGCCTCTGCTCCATCATCGCCCAGCAGCAAAACGTCGATCTCGCCCTCCAAATTTTCCACTACGCCGGCAATTACCACCCTAATTTCCGCAATAATTACGACACCTACCACTCCATCATCCACAAGCTCTCCCGCCGCCGCGCCTTCGAACCCATAAACTCCCTATTGAAGGAACTGCGCGAATCCCAAACCAAATGCGGCGAAGATCTCTTCATCACTCTTATCAGAAACTACGGCATTGCCAGCAAACCCAAAGAGGCGATCAGAATATTCCTCCAAATCAACGATTCCGGTGTTCAAAGGTCAGTTAGGTCATTCAACACTCTGCTCAACGCTCTAGTTCAGAACAAGAAATACGATTCCGTTCACATTATGTTCAAGAACAGCCGGAAAAGATTCGATATTGTGCCCAATGTTTTCACTTGCAATATACTGCTGAAAGCTCTGTGTAAAAAGGACGACGTCGAAGGTGCAGTCAAGGTGCTCGATGAAATGCCGAGCATGGCTATGGTTCCAAATGTGGTGAGCTACACTACGATTATGGGCGGGTATGTGGATAGAGGCGATATGGTGGGAGCAAAGAGAGCTTTCAACGAGCTTCTAGATCGAGGGTGGTTGCCCGATGCAACAACATACACTGTATTAATGGACGGGTTTTGTAAATTGGGAAAATTTATCGATGCAACGAAAGTGATGGATGAAATGGAGGAAAATGGGGTCGAGCCGAACGACGTTACATATAGTGTTATGATCGAGGCATTGTGTAAAGAAAATAAATCGGGTGAAGCTTTGAACATGATTAGTGATATGCTCGAGAAGAAATACGTACCTAGCTCTGGTTTATGTTGTCGGGTGATTGATGCGTTGTGTAGAGAAGGGAAAGTGGATAAAGCGTGCGATTTGTGGACGATATTGTTGATCAAGAATTGTACTCCAGATAATGCTATATTAAGCACGCTTATACATTGGTTGTGCAACGAAGGGAAGATTTGGGAAGCGAGAAAGTTGTTTGATGAGTTCGATAGGGGTTCGATTCCCAGTGTTTTGACGTATAATACACTCATTGCGGGTATGTGTGATAAAGGGGAGTTGTGTGAAGCGGGGAGGTTGTGGGATTGCATGGTGGAAAGGGGGTGCCCCCCGAATTCTTTCACTTATAACTTGCTTATAAAAGGGTTCTGCAAAAAGGGTTACGCGAAGGAAGGGATTAGGGTTTTGGAGGAGATGTTGGATAAAGGGTGCCCTCCGAATGAATCGACTTATTCTATCTTGATTAAAGGGCTTTGTGAATCTGGATGCGAATCGGATATATCGAATGTGCTTAATGTTGTTGCCTCTAGTAAGTGGAAATTAAATCCGATTCTTGGAAAGTTTTAGTCGACAAATTTGTTGCTAATCGTGGTAGCACGGGCGTCACTTTGGAAAGAATATTGTCGGCCGATTCTTCAATTGAGACGACGAGTGCTACTTAGAGGTCAATTAGCACTCGAATTAGCTAAGGTTTTGCTCTTATGTTTTCTCGTTTTAGTAAGTTAAATAGCTTCAAGGTTGATTCAAGTGTTGGGCAAAAAATCATATTCGTATTCATACGGAAGTTGTTCGTTCATCTCCTCAATTAATCGAAAAATGGAACTCGTCTTCAAACCAATTTTAATACCTTTATGCTTCCACTTGAATTCGCAGCAACAACCATTTGTGATTTTCGTCTCCAACACAAACTCGAAACGAACTGCCCATTTCCTTCACTGGTCTCGTTTCCCGATATGGGGTCCACGTATCCGAATTCGTGACTAGTAATCGGCATTGGCAACGATCGATAATAAGCATAAACCTAAACAAATATTCCAATTAATTAAATATATCTATATATATATACATCCATAGGATACATCATTGTAATTTGTAATAATAGAAGAAGAAGAAAATCACCTCATTAGTTTCAGAACCACAAGCTATATATCCATCCAACACTGCCAGGCCAACAAAATTCTACATAGATAGATACATGATAGATACAAAGTTAGAGAAACCCAAAAAAAAAATTAATAAAAAATAAAAAAATAGAGTAAAACTAAAATTAATTTATGGGTTTAAGTAAAAACTAATTTACCTTCTCATTAGTATGTCCACTAAAGGTCAAATTGCAAGCATTGGAGGATAATCCCTCTAAGCTTGTTTTCTTCAAATCCCACAACTTCAACGTATTATCCGTCGATGCGGATACGATAGTTTCCGGATCCAAAAACCTCACATAGCTAACGGCATTTTCGTGGCCCACTAACGTGCACCATGGAATTCTCGTGTGGCGCAAATCGTAGCCGTAGATTTTATAATCGGCGGATCCGAATGCCATTAAGTGAGAGGAGTATTCGGAGAATTGTACGCAACAAATATTGGCGGGGTTCCAAATCGTGTCGATTGAGTTTCTCTGTACAATCAAAGTGAAGATAAGCAGTAGTAGCGAAGGCAACATACTGTGTATTTTATAAAGATATTTGTAAATTTTTCGAGTAGTGTTTTATTGTCAATATTAACTAATGACTAAAGATTAAGAGTGGAAATCGAACAGATCGGACCGAAATTAGAAGTTTCGGAAAAAAAGAGAAAACCTAATTCGCTTTTCATTCCAATGAAATTGGGATTTTGGAAACTGTAGGGAAAAAGCTTATTCCAAAGTCGGAAATTATCGGATCGGAATCGGTGGAATTCACAATTTCCAATTTTTTTAAAATACATAATAAAGATACTGATATTATATGTGTAACTTTCGGAAATATTTTGAAAATTAAATCGGACGGAAAATCGGGATCAAATATGTATTCCAATTCCGTTTAGAAAACATCGGAAAAATCAGAAATCGGAATAAAAATTAAAAAATGTCGTCCCACATCGAAATATTCAGATCAAAATGTGCGGAATGCAAAAATTCCGTTCCAATTTCCTCCGATACGAAAGATATAATATACCTCATTGATACTCCATATTCTAACAGAACAATCGTCTCCACCGCTAGCAAACTTTGTCGGATCGACGTGGGAAAAATCGACCGACCACGCTCTCTTCCGGTGTTCGTCGTATCTGGCAAATACTTGTCCGGTGCTCGCATCCCACATCTGAAAATGATTTAATTAACTACAAAATAAAAGTATAATTCAAGAGTATAATCGATCACGAAATTCTAATCGTACCTGCACCAAGCCATCATAATCGGTCGAAGCCAAATTGTTTTTGATGTAGTTATTCCAACAAATACAACTAAGTTTCGATTTATTCGACATTTCAAGAACCGGATATTGAACGTCGATATTTGCATCCAAAAGAGAATCGAGCTCAAATATCTTGATTTTCTTCGAAACCCCAGCAACCCCAATGAACTCTTCGTCGCGGTCAAAGCTCAACGAGCATATGACGTTACTCGAGTCAAGAAACTCCCTATTTTTTAATGTTCCACACACTTCAAACTTGTTGTATCGAGCAAACTTACAAATACTATCAAAGAATGATCCGACGCGATCGGTTGACTTTTCTTCCATGGTCAACACATTTTCTTGACTTTCCACCCAAGACCACTTATCGCGCTTGCTTAGAACATCCTTGTCGGATCGATCGTTGCCCGAAATTTCGGCGAGTCGGGCATTTGATCTAGCGGAGAAGTAAGCGTTTTCTAGGTGGTTGATGTTTCCCAACAACTTGTCCCGGAGCGTATTTGTTCTAGAACATTCCGAAGTTCTTCTAGAAGCACGTTTCCTCTCGACCACCTTAATATCCATATCTAGTAACTTCATATTTTCCAATAAAATAGTTTTTTTTTCGTGCATTTTTTGGTTCAATGAATCAAGAAAATAAAGCAAGAGAGTCGATTCTTCGGCGTTACTTAGATCATTTGTGCTCTCGGATCCATATATCAACTCACATTCCAAGATTTCCCTGCCATAATCACGATTAGTTGTACGTAAATCACAAATTCATAAAACATTATTATATATATAAGTTTTCGAGTTTGAAAAATAAATATATATAAGTGCCTCGTGGTGGGACGAGATGAAGGATAAGGGTGAAGCAGCCAAAAGCAAAATCCGGCTTCTTCGGGACTTTCGGAAAGAAAACGTGGAGGTACGATCCTGTGTTGCAGGTCCACCATTGCCATAGAAAGTTCTTCGATCGATTCAAATTGGAAAATAATCTGAAAACAAAATATTGAATCAGCAAAAAAAAAAAAAAGAAAATTCTTGCACTTCTTAACTGTATTGAAGCAAAATAAAACTTAAAAAAGTTTTTCTAGAGAAAAAAAGTGATTTTTTTTTCTCACCTCAAATAGCAAAAGCCCCAAACAATAGATATTGAACGGAAGCAAGTCTCCGATACTAAACCCCTCCGGAAAACCGTACCACTTCTTTTCCAGTTGAGAGACGTTCCGCCTCGATAATTTTTCATCGTCTGTTTTTTGCATCTTCGCACGAAAATTGTCGATAGAAGAAATTTCTTGGTGCAGATTCCTCTTTTTCGTGTTTTCATGGCTCGAACTCGATAATGAATCAATCTCCACTATCGAACCAATGTATTTAACATCCCCATTTTGTAATAAAATAAACGAGGACGGCCGTAATTCGAGTAAAGCAATCCTTTGAGTATGTGCAACGTCCACTATATGCACGATTTGCCGGAACAAACGCAGTCTGTCGTTCTTGATCGCATCACGGCCGTTGGATTGTAGCCATTCTCTTAAATTAATTCCAAAATCGGAAAATTCGGGAGTTTTGCAACCGACACTATCTGTCGTTTTCTGCGTAGCTTGTCCGAGGAAAAACTTGGAGAAACTAGAAGAATAGAGAGTTTTGTACCAACTACTCGAATCTGATTCCGACGGATTTTTACTATTATTTTCCTCATACGCAAAATCTTCATCTCCGATTTTGTTCAAATCAAAATCATTTACCGTCTTTAAATTGGTAACTGTTGAATTCCCATTACTAGTAGTGGTAGAAATATTACGATTATTCGTCGTTAATTCTGCATTTTTAGCTGCCTCGTTTGCCTCGTGTGAATGCTCCATTGCAAATTACTACAAACACAATTTTTTTCTTCTTTTCTTTTCTTTTCTATATATATGAACCATAAACTTCAAAAAAAAAAAAAATGAATACAAGTGTTTTAATTAATTAGAGAATTCAAAATCAAATATTTATTTATGTAAATAAATTAGAACTAACATGCAGAAGCAAAATCAAATTAAAGAAAATACTTACTGGGGAAAAAAGAAAATGAAAAATCAGGATCCCATTTCCTTGAGCAAACTGCAAATTATATAAATGTAAGAAAAAAAACAAGAAATTAAATTATATCTGAATCCTATGTTTCCGTGCAGAAACAAATGCAGAAAGTTCTTACCAGAAGCCCATGTTTCTTACAGCAAATCCAATTACAGTTCTTTAGCGTTTACCCACACTTATCACATATACATATACACACACATATATACACACATATGTGTGTGTGCGTGCGCGCGTGTATGGTAACATAGTACAATCTAAGGTGGCAGCAGCACGCATTTTCTTTTTGGGAACTTGTGCAGTATTATTACTACTTATTGACAAACAACACTTAACATAATTATTACTCCCTCCGTTTCCTATTAAGAGTCGTTTTTGACTTTGAACAAAAATTAAGAAGCTCAATAAATATGTCTTGATTTTATGTAAAATAAATTAGAAAGGCTAAAATAACCTTGATTATTTAATAATGTGATAAGAGAGAATTAATACTTATAGTTGAATTAATAAGGTTAAAATAGGAAAAAATGCATTTAATGCAGTATTGGAAATCTAAAGTGACAGATAATATGGAACAAAAATATTTTTAAAAAGGAACAGTTATTGTGGAATTGAGGGAGTAATTAATTTTCAACATGTTTTTTGGTTTGAAGTTTGATTAAATAAGGTCCACTTAATTGCTTATCCAATCAAGTTCAAATATAAATATATGTATATACTGTGCAGTACGGATACGAAAACGGCGATACGAAGAAATTGGGAAACGAACAACATGTTCCAAAACTGATAAATGCGGGAACTTGAGAGAAGCGTGGAAACATTAAAAGTATATGGGTTTATTTATAAATATATAAGCTATATAAATTCATGTTAAATATTAATATTAAAAATAAATATTATTATAAACTATCAATTTACAATTGATATTTTATAATTAGAGAAATATTTTAGAATTGATAGTTTACAATTATAAACTGTTAAATTAAGTAAATAAGTATTTAAAAAAAATCTACTATTAAGATATTTCAAACTTTTTAAAAATTACAAGATGGCCCGTAACAACGGGTTTGTACGTATCCGAAATGTGAATTATGTTAGGAAATTGGATTTCCCTTTGTATAACAAATGGTTTCCTCAATAAGAAGAAAACTAGGTACGAAATATTGAAAGGGCAGAGCAGTACATCTGAACAAAGCGTGGGCAGTATGGCCCACATACACCAATTTGGGATGTCATAGAAATTGGTGACAACAGGAATTTTTTTTTTTTTTTTTTTTTTTTTTTATAGATATTTGGATTACAGATATGTACATAATCACACAATTCAATTTACGTATCCGAAATGTGAATTATGTATATACGTGTGCTTAGTAATTAGTAGTAACTTATTTAAATGTACAGTTCAAATCCACCCAATGTAAGTAACTAGGTGTAGCATTTAACTTTCCGTAGTTTTCTGCTAATTGTATGGCATTATAGTAAATACAGTAACCTGGGAGATATTTTTTTTTCTAAAATTAGCATTTTTTTGTTTGAAATTTTAATTTGTCAGCAGCAAATTAAATCTGGGATTCTGCTGCTGTAGCCAAACACCAGTTTGTTTGTTTCTCTTTTTTATTTATATTTTATTTTTTCAAGAGGCAAAGAAGCATAATATTATATAATATTTATTTGTACCTTAAAAAGATGTTTCTTAACGTAGAAGCATTATTTATAAATAATTGTAAAAATTATAATTATAATTATTTAAAGACATAATATTTTTCCTCCAAAATATATTAAAATAATAATTTAAAGGGCGGCCCACAGAAAACACGTGAAAATGGGCTAAAAACCACATCTTAGGGTTGTACTTTATAGCCAATAAGGGCCCAACATTCTGTTTACGGCCTCGGCCTCCCCACGCCGTAAGCGTGTGCCCCCCTTTGTCCTCGCACGTGCCACCCCACCCCCTTCTATGCTGACATGTCTACAACTTTCTTTCCTTATCCATGTTTAAGAATTATGATGGATTTATTTTTATTTTTTATTATTTTCTTTTTGTCAACTATTACATTAGTTTTGGTTTACAAGTTAATTAAATACCTATTAATCAAGACACTGAAGAACTTTTTATTTAATCATTTAAATGCATTAAAGCAACCTTGCTGATAAAATATATTGTACAAAAGAGGATGAAGATGAAGAAGGGTAATAGATATATATATATATATATATATATATATATATATATATATATATATATATATATATATATATATAGAGAGAGAGAGAGAGAGAGAGAGAGGGGGATGATGAAAAATAGTCATAAAATTGAAAAGAAGCAAAATTCCCAATTGTAATCGCAAAGCAACTCACTGAATCGAGACCGAATTTTCGAGCTGTTGAATATCCTTTCACATTACATAGTTTAAAAAACGCGAAGCTAAGCACAATTGTTTCCAAATATGGCATAGAAAAAGATTCATCCAAAAACCGGGGAGGTTTTGTCCGCTGACAATAAAAAGCCATACGAAAGCTAGTTAACTTAACAAGCAAACCTGGATTTAAAAATTAAAAAGAAAAAATATCGAAAAGCTATTATTGCATCATTCTTTGCTACTACTTTATTAAGACAGCATTTCTACTGGAGCAGCTAACGGTGAACGAACCCATAACGAAACATATAAATAGGTGAAGAAACATATGTATGAACACAGGTTAGAACAGAGTCTCCAACTCTATGCACAAGAGTGTTTTTAACATTAATTTGTTCTTCCTCTCCTCAGACAAAAAATACACACAACGAGCACACGTCACAGCTCTCGGTGCACATGCTTTCAGTCAGATATTCTAATCTCTACCCCGAGCAATTCCTTCACTTGTTCGTACGTCACAAAAGCAATAGCTATTGATGGCACAACCTGTGTAAGAAAGACAGTAATACATGCTTAGTATCGTGTTAATATTTACCGCTTAAAAAATCATGAATAATTTAATCCTTTGAATTTCAGCAACATGGATTGAGTAATCAATGCATAATTAAGGTGGCCGATTTCTAATAAAGCAAGTCAAATTTCGGATGCAACCAGTGGAGAGAGATTAAGTGTGGCTAGTAAACTACAATCGGATTCCTATTAAATTAGTCACAATCTCTGTCGCTTTAAAGAAATGAAGTCATGCCTCCAAAACATTTAATAATTTAAAAGCATTTAAATGTAGCGATTACTTCCTCATAAGATTAACTAACTACTCATGCTCCATCTGCCCCATACAAAAACTGGAATTTATGCCGGTTTAAGTTTCACATGCATTATGCATATGGGAAAAAAATTGCAGATAGCAAGATTATTAAACGAGACTAACCTTGACCGAATTGGGGACTATGCCCTTGTACAATGCTCTGAAGCCCTCATGCCTGACAGTTTTCCTGAAAGCATCGACCATGCCAGTATATTCAAGGGGGGCTTTGCTTCTTCCATCGCCAGTGATAATTGAAGAAGCATTATTCCAACCAACCATCTGCATTCTTCTACGAATTACATCAAGAGGGTAGGCGATAGTTTGCCCAACTGTTCCCGCTGCAGCACCACATCCGAGCCTTGTTACAACACCCAATTCATTATCTTCAACAATCCCATAGGGTTTAGATTTGATTAAATAATCCTTGAGAGATTCATACACAGCAAAGTTGAGACCTACATAAGGAACCTGCATAACGGATAGGAAGAAAATGAGTTACTAAGCAGAAGGCAAACTCAGTTGAAAGAGAAAATCGGGTATTCAAGTAGTTATCACAATTTTCGGGTAGCAACCATGTGGAAGCATATTTTGTTAATAGCACTTCCACTAGGAGGACAATTCTAACTCTGCGAAGCAAGAAAAGATTGGTAAGCGTTGATTTAATAGCGTTGTCTTGAAGTAGGTGAACAGCCGTACTCTTTTCTTCTTTAAATTAATTGAAGGGTTAAAAAGAATTGTCTTATTTCAAACTGACGAACACATAATACTTGATAGGGTTTACACATCTTTTATACTTAAACCAGACTTATATATACAATTACTCCAGAACTTACGACTCCAATAACAGAAGGAAGCCAGCCTTTGTATAGTGCACGAAAGCCCTCTTCGCGGAGCACAGTTGATAAGGCATGAAACATTCCTCTGTACTGATACGGAGACTTATCCGTCTGCAAATTAGGTAGGGAAAAACAGTTATTATACTTAAAGGGTAATGAGAGAGAAAAAAATGGTTATTATTCTTAAAAAGCACATCAGAGAATGCCCATCTTCTTCCAAAAGGTTCATTTTCAAGAGGCCCTAAAATACCTGTACAGTAAGTCTGCCTCGAACCATATCCATTGGGTATGTAGCAGACATAGCAATTATTCCAGCACAAGCTCCGGCCCCCAAACGTAGTAGAGGAGTCAGCTGAGCATCCTCTACAAGAACAAATTGAAACAAACACATTACTCGATCATACATATGACCTTTCAGACTGTATAATTGAAAGAACAGACTTGGACTTGCAATTCATCAGCTTGGAATATGTCACTGGAAATAAGTAAATAAACAGCATGGTTCCGATACAAGTTCAAATTATTTCATATGTAGCTAGACTAGCAACATTAATTCAATGTAATTCATGAACCACTGCACTCTTATGCAGCATTAGTATTTAAAAAGAAAAAAAGAGAGACTCCATGAGACTCATAACTTGCCCATTTTCTTTGTTAAAACATGATTTTGGGTCAATTAGCTCAGAGACTCCACATTTCAGAAAAGAAGATCTGGTTTCTAAGCAGTTTTTTAGGTCATTGTGATATTTACTGCCTTGGAGTTGAATTCCTGTTCTGAAATTGTTATAACGCCACTTAACAAATAAAAAAACCCAGAACCCACTCAACAAATTAAGAAAACAAAAGAAAAATAAATTGGTACAGAGTGATGTCTAGTGTTTATAACATGAACAATTTCTACTTTCTATTATGTGGTAGCATAGTTGAAAAACTAGTGAAAGTTTGTGTGGATAATAAACAAAAGACGTACCATTGCCAGTTTGTTGCCGGTACATGTATAATATACCCCTGTTACATCACAAATAACAAAGTCAGTGGGTGACAAGATAGAAAATACAAACTAACTCAGCAGAATAGCTATCAATATTCAGATTATCTTCAAATAAGCCCAGACCGTATGCCTCTCATTACAGAGACCGTCAAGATAAATAAAAATACATATGCCCAACTACAGAAAATTTAGGTGTTTCACAAGCCAGCAGGATAGCATAGAAATAATATTACTATTATAATGCTAACTGGACATGTGGATCATGTAAACACAATAAATATATTAACGAGGGTTCAGTTTTCATGTCTAGCCATAAAATCAAGCTGGAAACAGCAATCATCTGGTATGTTGCAGAACCGGCTTATTGCTTTGCAATCACAGAATAAAAACAATTTTCTTCCACAAATGCCAATCTTCCTAATGTTGCAACTTTGCTTCACTAAAATGGCATGTTTCTTGGTGCTGAAAAGAATGTGCAAGTTCTAGAATGATTGTAATTAAGAAAATGTGTGAATAAGAAACATAATGTCATATAAAAACCTAAACGATTGAATTGAAATGGGCATTTTTTGGAAACTAAAACTGTACGGCTACCAAATCATCACATTGCAGCATAGGAATTCCTACAGAAGCCTTATTATGGCATCTCTTGCATTGAAATGAGAAGAAAATTATCAAGAGCCCAATCCATAACATAGCAAAAGGCATTGCCTCAGCAAACTTAAAATTTCATTTTAGAGAAGAACCAACTCTCATAAAACATCGCTATGTGCTTCCTATACTATTGCTTATGTCACAAGCTAGAATCTGCAACATCTCTTAAATGTTTTTGATAACTTTTTCAGTAACTTGCTTCAATTTTTTTATTTGTATTCAGGATACAGCATAAAACACTTCCTCCAGGGAATATGCTTCACATTTTCTGGATAAATAACAGAGTGAACCGTATTGATCCATCATAAAAATTGAAGTTTATAAAGCAACTAACATTTTAACATGCCAAATACAAAGAAAAGAACTATAATCATAATTTAGCACAGGCTCACAAAATCTTAGGCATTTGGTAATAGATGAATCTGAAATGAATCTGAAACCATTTTATGAACATTCTATGATTTCATCGTACATACTTGGATGCTTGCTCGTAGCTGAAGAACTTTACTGCTGAATTTGGAACAATGCGAGCACAATTAGTGCCGTTGCCTTTGAACAACCCCCTTAAGCCCTCAGTTCTATATATGTACTTCAAGCCTTGAACAGTACCATTATATTTTATATTGTGAGGATTTTGAACCTGACATACGATGAGAAGCAAACAGAAATAAGGGAATAAGATACAACGAACAAGTAGTTTTCCACGATATTCTAAAGTGCCAATGCTTCTATCAGATTGGAAAACCTAAATGTGTCAAAAAGCAAAACCATATCGATGCATGAGTCGGGTATCAAAGTAAAATCCATGTCAAACCCACTTGTTAGTTTTGCGACATTGCTTTTACTTCTATTACTAGCATATAGATGGTGCATTAGAAAAAAAATGATGCTAAAAATAAACATAACTTACCTGAAGCAAAATTTTTAGACGCTCCAGAGGAGCTACGGCAGTTCGTGACCTGCAATAGACATTCAGCAAATCGATTATCAATGTCTATTGCATCAGTAAGCTAAAAGCTAGAATAACAAGCATCACTGGTTTTTACAAGCTCTTTTCAATTATCAATGGTTTACGAAATGCTAAACATTTTTTTCCTAATCATGCTTCCATCTCAAATACTCCTCCACTATAGGGGAAAATATATTACCCATATGCTCCTTCATCATTGAAGTTTCAGATGTACTTGTCTATAGAAAAGAGAAGAACAAAACCTAAAAAGAAACAAAAAATATTGGGACATGCGATTCACTGTGCTCAACTAAAAGTTTAAATATTTCGCCTTCTCTCTCCAAGTAAAAACCTTCATTTCCATACATGAAAGTAAAAGAAAAAAAAAAAAAAAAAGAGGGAATTTGGAATCACAGTCTCATTTTGCTCAAAATTCACTGCTAAGATAACCAAATTCCAACAAGAAAGATTCATTATCTTGCAGCAAACCTGTACGATTGAATAATGGAAAGATTCCCCAATCAAACAAACCAATCGAGAAATTGACCGGCTATATCCCGAAAAGATAAAAAGGAAAATCGAAATAAATTTGATCGTAACGGCAGCTTCACATGCACAAACATAAATATGGTAAACAAATTCAGTGCTTACACTCCTCCAGCAACACCACCGGCGACCAGAGATTTGCAAATACTGTAAACTTGATGTTTAGTAGGTTTGATTTCTTCCTTCGCAAGCTTCGCTTCCTCCGCGAAATTCACAATCTTCGACACCGCCGATTCACTCGTCTTCACATCCTCCGACGCCATCAAATCCCCCAAAAAAAATCCCCAAAAAATAAAATTCAAAAAAAAATGGTCTAAAAATTAATTTCAAAAACCCTAAGTCAGCGATCAACAATACGAAAACAATCCACGCGCCACTATCTCTTACTCCTCGGCACGGCGGTCGACGGCTGCGGAGAGAAAGGGGGAAATGCGGCACGCAGTGAGTGTGTGTGTGTTTGGGGTTTATAAATGACGGCTCGTGTATGCGCGAAAGAGTGTGAGCTTGTTTTGCTTCATTTTCACCTGCTTTTAATACTACTATATATTCATTTACAGAGTTTTGATTCTCTGCGATTCTCCCTTTTCTAGTGTACCTCACGCTTTACTTGGTTGTACTTTGGATAATCATTTATAAAACCCTTTTTTCCTTTTATTCTTTTATTATTATTACTTTTTCGGTAACTTCAATATTTGTAATTATTTTAATTTTTTTTAAATGAATTTAAATTTTATCTTAAAGAATTAATTAAAAAGTGCATATCAATTTCAATTAATTATTATTAATATATATATATATATATAAAGGAGAAGAAAAATTGATGGGTGATGGTGAAAGAAAAATGGCCCTTGGATTGCACAAAGGACAGTACAAAGGAATCTGAATCTAAATTGAGGGTATAATCGTCAGAAAATTAATAATTTTGTGTGGTGGTGAGGTAGTGTAGGTAGGTGGGCTTGGTCCAATGGTTGGGCCACTCTATATTATGGTTTTTTAATTGAGTAAATTACTATTGCCCCCTAAGGTAAGTTTATTTACAATAAAACCCCTCATTTTCGATAATCTCATCCATTTCCAGTAATTTATAGATTTATTGCATTAAAAACCTTTTATAGAATTATAGATTTATAGGCGATGTATGTAAGAAATTTACAAACTACAGGGGGTTAGATGTAATTTCAAAAATATAAGGGTTTTTTTATTAATAAACTTTACTTCAGGGATGTGGTTGTAATTTACCTTATTTTAATTTCTACAAGTACGCAAGCAAACCTATCATTGGAATTAGTCCCGTCAAGTTTGTGTTATTTTTTGTTTTGATTATATAACTAACATCACTTCTAATTGGTTAGATTTTATTCTTTTATGCCAATTTAAAAAATACTATGATTTTTATTTTGTTTAAATTCACTATCATCATTAAATACTTAAAAAGGGAATTGGTAACTACCTAAGTTTGAATTAATAAATTGGAGTATATTTTATAGAAATTGAGGTTATTGAGCTTTTTTTTGTTTGGTTATGATTCAAACTCAATATTAATTTTGTTACTAATATATATATATATATATTTCATTATATTATTTATTAAAATTCACTAGTAGGTTTATGAGTTTTTGAACAAATATAAATAAGGACGAGTTTAACCTCTCATAAGCTCAAGCTTCTGAATTCGGATTTTTGTTGAGCAATCGACTCGATTCATTTACACATGATTCGAATTCTAAAAAATTGATTAATATCCGTTACGAGATGTCTTTTTTAATTGACAGCGAAAGGTCAACTTAGGATATTTGAGAATGTATTTCGGTTAACTATAGGTTGAATATAATAAAGAAGTCATACATCATATAGTTTAGTACTAATTATTGATACTAAAGCTATTAAAACATGGTTATAGTATGAACTATGAGTCATCAAGCATGCAATGAACTATGAGTCATCAAGCATGCGAGTTGACTCTCTACACCTTCACAATTTTTGTAGTATATATCATGTTGAGAATACTTATAATTGTGATTCACAACTAGCATTATTATACATTAACTAAATGACAAAAATACAATTTTTCGTCCCTCAAGTTTATCTCAATTGCACATTCGATCCCCTTTGTTAAAAAAAAAAAACAGATTAGTCCTTCAAATGTATGAATAATTTAAAAACATGTGTTCATTTCTGCCAAATGACTGTTAGCCCATCAGTTAAAGAGAATGATTGGCACATGTTTGTTTCTCATAGTACTAACGAAAAATTGACGAGAAGTGTAATTTTCCCTTAAATTAAATAGACAAGTCACAATTAGTATGTCCTAAAATGATCGATTTAAAGTTGTTTATGGTCTGAATTGTCATATGTACAAAAAAAAAGGGATATTGGTTTTGGGACGAGATATCCAAATAGAGTTGTTGGTGGATCTTATTATATATATATATATATCTCTTCAAATGTCCAAACAAAGATCACATAATCCAATGGCTTTAATTTGGACAATGTGTCATCCGTATATTTTTACACTTTATCGTACCTTTTTATTTGAACTTTTGGTATGTTTTAACGATAATTGATGCTTAAAAAGTTGATTTATTGTATTTTAGGAATAAATTGAAGAATTGGAAAAGTATGGGGTCAAAACTACAATTTTGGGGAAAATATGGGCCAAAAGTGAAAAAGTAAAAAATATGAAGTTTTAAAGCCCGGACGGCCGTCCGAGTTTTAGTTTAAAATATGGGACGGCCGTCCGAGACCATGAGGCAGCGCAGTAAAGGGATTTTAATTTCACAAGGAAAATGCCGTATTCCCCAAGTTTTTCACCCTATATAAGACCAAGCCAAGCACACAATTGGAGATTCATCTTTTACGCAATTTCAAGAGCAACAAAGGAATAACGAAGACGAAGAATTCGAAGACTCCAAGCATAGATTTATCGTCTATGATTTATTTTATTTGCGTTTTTACTTTAATCATGAGTAGCTAATTGTCTTATTTCTAGGATTTTATTTGGAACCCTATGTGGGATTTATGAACCTTTTTCTATGATTTTATGCAAGTTTTAATTCCGGATTATTTCTTCTACTTGTTTTATTAAGTTCATGAAACTGGCCACTCTATGCGCTTTTATGTTATTGTTAATCGCATGAATCGGGAGATCGGGTTAATAATTAGAACTGTGGTAGAAGAGCCTCTGTGGTATTAACATAGGAATATGGTTAATCTCTTAAATAGCCATTATTGAGATTTGTGTTTAATGCTATGTACTAGAATTAATTGCGTAGAAATACAATAATTGAATCTAGGGTATTAGAATCGTAATACACGCGAAAGCGGGTTAGAATTAATTAGCATCTCATATTAATAATCCTGGCTAATTACTTGCATAATTGAAGGAATTGGGGAAGTAATAATCACATAGGGGGAAGAATAAAATCCTAAGCTTGCTTACCTTGATTAAATCTTCGTTTTAAATTGCCTTCTTGTTTTTGCTTGCCTTTTAATTTAGTTTAATTTAGTTAATTATCTCTAAGTCTATTGTGTAGGGTGGGCTTGATAATAATTGCTAGAATTTAGCGTCTAGGATTAAGTAATTAAATATTCCCTGTGGGTTCGATATCCAGATTTAATTGTCCACTATATTACTTGTACGATACGTGCACTTGCGTGTAGGTATTACAACCAACTAGTTTTTGGCGCCGTTGCCGGGAAATATTTTAATTATTATTTTATTCTAGCTCTAGATTCGAACAATTTTCACGATTCACCCATTTAATTTTTGTTTTATTTTATTTTTGTTTTATTTTATTTTTGTTTTAGGTACTGTGCATGCACTGGAGACTCGATCTTGCTAGATAACCGTTTGATCCCGAAATCGAACGTACTTTTCGAGCCGCTAGGAGACGTTAACGTGCAAGCCATATAATGACAGACGAAGAACGCAAAAACGCAGAGGGTCATTTACTCCATGCGAATGGAATTCGCATCCAAGACCCACCCCCTCAACTTCCATTACAGCCAGCAGCTAGGCCACGGGCACTTCAAGATTACATAATCCCAACTCTCGACGGATTCCGCCCGAGCATTCAATATCGACCTATTGAGGCGCACAATTTTGAGATCAAGCAAGGCCTATTGACGATGCTCCAAAATAACGGGCTATTTAGTGGATTGGCGGGTGAAGATTCCCATCTTCACATTGTCAATTTTCTAGATACCTGTAATTCCCATCGTCAAAACGACGTTTACCAAGAGGCGCTTCAATTAATTCTTTTCAACCACTCATTACAAGGAAGAGCTCGCCAGTGGTTGATGTCCCAAGCCCCCCACTTTATCTCGTCGTGGCCTCAACTCCTAAACCTTTTCATGAAAGTTTACAGCTCACCAGAAAAAAAACGAGAGAATATGACGGGAAATTCAAAATTTTGTCCAAGAACAAGGTGCGCAATTATACAAGGCATGGGAGAGATTTAAGACCCTTTTGAGGCAGTGTCCAACACATGGAGTCGAACAATGGCGGCAAATCCACATCTTCTACCATGGGATTAACGAAAATGCACGAACCGTCTTAGATGCATCAACTGGAGGTAATTTTATGAGTCAATCGATACCAGATTAATTTATTATGTTGGATCAAATTGCACAAAATCGGTTTGCCAAGTCAAGCGAGAGGACGGTTAGTGGAGCCAAGAAAGTTCCCCAAGTGTTGGAGTTAGATGCAATTACGGCCCTTCAAGCTCAAGTGACCCAAATTGCTCAACAAAATCAACTCCTTCTACAGCACATCAAAGCAAGTCCAAGCAATTGATTCTCCATGTTGTGAAATTTGTGGTGGAAATCACTGCACGCTCCAATGCCAACAAGATGTGGAATCCCTCAACTACGTCAATAACGCGCCTCGCCAATTCCAAAATCAAGGATGGAGATCACAAGGGAAATATGGAGGAAATCAACAAGGCCAAGGATATCAAAGACCTCAAGTCAATTCCAAAATCAAGCCCCTCCTCAACAAAGCTATCAAGGCAACAATCCACCGGCCCAAAAATCAAAAACATATGAGATATTGGCCAAATTTTTGACCGCTACCCAAGCCTCGCTGCGGAATTCGGAGAATCAATTTGCTCAATTTGTTGTGAATCAAGAGAACCGTCCGGCGGGAGCATTACCATCGAATACGGAAGATCCTCGAAAGCAAAAGTTCGAGACGTGCCAAGCTATCGATGTCAAGATCGAGAAAAGGGAAGAAATTCAAGTCAAGCCGCAAGTCACTGTAGCTGCATGGGTGGAACCAATCCCATATCCACAAAGATTGCTAACGAAAAAGATCGAGGTCGAGACATGCCAAACAGTCACCTTGAAGAACGGTAAGCAATTGGAGGAAGCCCCACGAAAAGAGAAGAGAAACACGGTAATCGAGAAGCTGAAAGTGAATGAGGAAAAAGAATCATCTCATGAAGAGCCACCATCAACAGTGCTTTCACAAGTCCCTCCAATTCTGTATCCTCAAAAGTTTATAAAGAAGAAGCTCAATGCCGAATACCAAAGATTTTTGGACATGTTGAAAGAAATTCGCATAAATATTCCTTTATCGAAGCACTTCAAAAGATGCAAAAGTGGGTAAAGTTCCTCAAGGACCTCGTGACAAAAGGTAAGAAATTGCAAGGGAACGAGATGATCCAACTCACAGAGCAAATTAGTGCAATTCTTACTCGGCCCCTTCCACCAAAACTCGGCGATCCAGGTAAGTTTACTATTCCTTGTACTATAGGAGGTAAAAATTTTAGATCGCTCATGATTTAGGCGCTAGCATTAATCTTATGCCTTATTCCACTTTTAAAAATCTTGGGTTAGGAGAAATTGAACCGACGGCTATAACTCTTCAATTAGCTGATAGATCTTTAGTTTACCCAAAAGGTATTTTAGAGAATGTGTTAGTGAAAGTTAATAAATTTATCTTCCCTGTTGACTTCGTTATTCTTGAGATAGATGAGGATAGGGAGATACCTCTTATCGTATGGAGACCGTTTTTAGCCACGTCAAAAACTCTTATTGATTGTGCTAGTGGTGATCTTACAATGACTGTGCATGATCAAACAATCAAATTCAATGTTTTTAGCGCTAATAAAAATCCATGCGATAATAATATTGTTTTTCTATTGAGCTTATGGATTTTACAACTCATGAAAAATTTGATGTTTTGCACTTGGACAATGGGAAAGCATCTTTGAGTGCATGAGATGATTGCGGAAAAGAAGAATCGGAAGCAGCAAGTTTACTTCATGGACTCAATTTCAATTCCTCCGAGAGAAAGTCATACGAGTTGGGGTCTTAACGACGATGAGAGTGCAATGAGGATGTTTCCACCCAAAGAATCGAGCAAGCCACGAGAGAAGGATGAGTCAAGATATTGTGGTCGTACGGATAAAATCAAAAAGTAATTGCACAAATTAAAGGACAATTGGTGTTATTGTGCAAATCCCGTCTTTGGTTATTTCCAAGGAAGCGCACATCAAAGTGGTCACAGTCATTTATTGTCCAAGAGATTCTTCATCGCGATGTAGTCAAAATAAAGGAGCGAGATTCAAATCGTACGTTCAACGTGCAGCGTAGCCGGCTCAAACCGTATTGGGAAGCGAGTGAAGATTGCCAAGTGACTTAGGTCACTTTTGCTTGAAAATAAAGAAGCAACGTCTTGAAGACTTTAAACTTAGCGTTTCTCGGGAGGCAACCCGAGCTTTATTATTTTTCGTAGTTTTCTTTAATTTTCGTTTCGTTTTTATTGTCATAGGCATGCATTCTAATTAATTTATTTGAAATTTAATTTTCAGGGTCGAAAACATGGTCGGGGGGTCCAGACGACCGTCCGAAATTGCAAGCAAAATCCCAGACGGCCGTCTGGGAAACAGAAGGCCACAATCTGCAGCACTGCCTGTGAGACGGTCGTCCCAAAAATACGTGTAAAACTGGGAGGGCCGTCCCATGACCAGTAAGGAGAAAAAAAATTCGGACGGCCGTCCGAAATGTAGCACAAAAACCGGGACGGGCGTCCGAATATTTTTGGGGCATATTAAATTAAAAAAATCAGATTTCTCCCCCCATTATTTCCTAAACCCTTCTCATTTCTTCTCTCAAACTCCACACACAAATTTTCGAATTTTGTCGAATTTCTCTTCCAAAATTCACAAATTTCATACATACTTGAATTCTTTTCTTTTGTTGGCATTGACAAGGAGGCTATAGAATCGACCCAAATTCTCCAAAATCTACTTATTTGAGAGAGCTAGGGAGGAGCAGCCCGATCACATCGACTCCGACTAAATCAGGTGTTTTCTATCCTTAAACTTTGTGCTAATTTTGTTGATGGCAACGAAAATTTTAAGTTTGGGGGTGAAAAACATGTTTTTGTGCTTATTTGTTTTAGTTTGCATGCATTAGGTTTTATTTGTTTTTATTGCTTTTATTGTTTTTTTTCCGGAATATAAAAAAAATTTGCTTGAGTCGATGCATCGATGAATTATGATGATGAGAGATGATCAATGTGTGATGATAAAATTGTTTGTTTTGTTGTGATAAGGATTAGATGTTTGTTTAGCTTCTGATTCAACGGAACTTAGAAACGAGTTATTGCTAGGAATCACACTTTGTGCATTACTTTGGTTGAATGTTTTGTATTTTAAATTTGGAATTAATTTGTGCTAGGTCATGCTATGTTCGGTTTTAAAACTCACCTTAGGAAATTTATGCTACGAAGTATTGATTAGTGAGTGATTTGGGATATGATTTGGGCCTTCTTTGAACCGTTTGAGCCTTTCAAGCCGACTTTTTGTAACACCCCGCATTTTCGGTAAAATAATATTATGTTATTTTACCACCTTTATGTGCATATTTGTGAAATTAGAATTTATAATAATTCTTGCATGATTAGTATTTACGTGAATTAGGTAATTATGCAATTATTATGTGAATTATGTGATTATGTGAATTATGTGGTTATGTGAATTATGTGATTATGTGAATTATGTGATTATGTGAAATTATGTGATTATGTGAAATATGTGCTTAGGGAAATATTTCGAAATAGTATGTCGAAATAAATTATTTTCATGAATTAGGATTTTTGCATATGAATTTAAATGAGCATTTCATCATATTTATGCATGCACAAAATTTTAGGAAAAAGAATTTTCTCATGCATTTTAGGATTTTTAATTTATTTAGAAAATTTGAAAATCCTCCCCATATTTTCTTGAAATTTCGGACACCACACACACACACATGATTTTTAAATTCTTGCATGTTAATTGGTAGAAAAGCATGCATTAGTGTGGTTGTACTTTGAGCATAGAAAGAAATACCTAAAAGCCTAGTTCCCTACTCTATAGACTAGGCATGCCTTTTCTTCACTCCTTCAAGTAAGACCAAAGGTCTTCTTCTCCTCCCTTCCCCTTCATCTTTCCGCAGCCACCACCACCACCATAACCACCACCTTCTCAAGCTTGAACCACCCTAGAACCACCACCACCTCATATTTTCGGAAATTGCAAAATCACCCCCACAAAAAAATGAATTTCCCTTTCTTCTCCATTGGCTTTGAAGTCTCCAAAAACTCTATAAATACCTCCCATGCCCAAGATCAAAATTCACTCTCAAACTCCACTCTTACAATACTTAAGTTCAAAGTCTCCTTCTATTTCAACAAGAGGAGAATTTTCGGCCAAGCTTAGGAGTAAGCTTCTCCTCCCTCTTCTTTCTTCTTCTTTCCCGAAAGAGCAAAGCTCTTCCTCCTCCTCTTCCTTTTTTGTTTTCTTCTTATTTTCTTAATGCTTAATCTAACTCTTAATCTCTTCTTGTATTAGAGAGAAAAGAGCTAACAAGCCCTTCCCCTAAAGAGTATAGTTGAGAATTCTTGAATTCTTGCTCAAACCTACAACACCACTAGTATTTTCGGTTTTTATGTGTTTTTATTGTTGATTCTTGCATATTATGTGATTATGTGTTTTAGATGATGTTTGCATGTTAGTATTTTGAAAAGATAGCTTTATTCTTGAAATTTTATGATTTTTTCAAAAATTGGGGAAAAATGTTTTAAATGGCTTATTTGGCTTAATTAGTACCTTGCATGTGTTGATCTAGTGTTTAATTGTTGATTTTTGAAAAGAAAATGAATTTTTGGCCTAGCCATGAAACTTTCGGATTTTTTGGGGAAAAATGTTTTAAATGGCTTATTTGGTTTAATTAGTGTCTTGCATGTGTTAATCTAGTGTTTGATTGTTGATTTTTGAAAAGAAAATGAATTCTTGACTTGACTAAGGAACTTTCGAATTTTTGAGATAAAATGCTTGAAATTGCTTATGTGGTTTATTTTGTGTTTTGCATGTGTTGATCTTGTGTTGATTGTTGTTTTAAGGTCTTGCATGTTAAGATTGGTGATTGATTGTTGATTTAAGGTCTTGCATATTAAGATCTAGTGATTAATGGTTGATCTAAAGTCTTGCATGTTAAGATCTAGTGCTTTCTATGAAAAATGGTTTAAGAACTAAGAGTTTGTGCTAATTTGATTTAAGATACTCTTGCATGTGAAGATCTAGTGTATTTGCTTGAATAAATGTAAAGATGGAAGTCTTGAACTTTATTCTTGTAAAATGCTAGATCTAGTAAACTTTGTTGTTAGAGTGTTTTTGCATGTTAAGATTTCGGTTATTTCTATGTTTTTATGGCTAAATGTTTTGTGAAGCTTTATGTGTATTTCCTATGTGCTCCTATGTGCTCTTGTTTGCTTATGTGAATCATTGGGTGTATGGATGAGAGAAGGGTAAGTAGAAAGGGTGCATGGGTGGGTGCATTAGTGTCATGAATTTTTAAAAGATAAAACTATGTTGGAAAGTCTTTCGAGGTTACGGTAAATTTCTCGGGTACGGCGAGCCGGTACCGTAGGGCCTAGGGGTGGTTTGATCCCACGTAGTTAGTCATGGTTCGAATTACATGGGATTATTTATCCGTAACTTAGATTGACTCTTCCGAGGGATTCCCGACAATTTTTCATGTCATGCATGTTGCATTTCGGTGTTGTTGATGTAGGTGGGAAAATCTCACTCTATGGTCTTGGGATCATAGGGTTATAAAGGTGGGAAATTCCTTCTATAATCTTCAATACGTGTCATGGCATAGGGTTATAAAGGTGGGATATTCTCACTCTATGGTCTTGGGATCATAGGGTTATAAATGTGGGAATTATCTCACTCTATGCGTGGTGACAACTATGTGAATGAAGATCGCCGACGAAAAAGGGAAGTATATGATTGTTTTACTTCATGTTGTATGTTCATGTATAAGATATATGTATGTATATATATATGTATAGATATATGTATGCTCTATGTGCTATGTGTATTTGATATTACTTCAAGATTCTCATTGAGTCCTCAAAGACTCATATAGGTGTTGTATGTTTGTAGGTATACCCGATTTAGGGCCCGAGGAGTGAAGTTGGGAATCGAGCTCGAGAATCGGAAGGGGATCGTATGGAGGGGTTGTGGATAGTGTTGGCTCTTAATTTGGTTATGTGGTTCTATTTGTATAATATGCTTGTAAAAACGTTTGATACGGTTTTAGGAATTTTCTACCGATCGCTTCCTCCGATCGGTGGAAATTATTAAAAGACGATATGTGTAATAGTGATTAGGATTGCCCTATTTTGGATAATTAATCGGTAATCCGTAGCCTTTTGTAAGCGAAAGCAAATTTTCACTATTTATATGTATGCATGCTTTCGGCTAGTAATTTCTTCGTATTTTACCTCCATGTTCTAAAATCATTTTCATATAGGTGTTCTGCTTAGAAAATTATGAAATTTTAGGAGTCTCTGCATCTCTCTGTTCTCATCATATTGATAGGTCTTGTGCATGATTTGGGTAAGTATTTATTTAGTTATGATTTAATTCTCACTACTGCATCGAAACAGGGTCATTCGGGTGTTTTCTGGTATAACTGGAGTTTTACTCACTCAAATGCCATGTTTCTACTTGGAAAATGTTTTAAACTTAACTTTCTGCCTTGGGGTAAAATTTGGTAGTTTTTGGGTCAGTGAGGAATTTATTATGAATTTTCAAACTCCCTCATCTGTTCTGGATTTTTAAACTGAGTGACTGTGCCATTTTATTTATTTATCCTAAATGGCATCTTTCAAAACTGTTTTAACTGAGTGATCTAGACCCGTGTTAGGTGGTATGGTATAATTTTGGGTTTATTTGCATGAGTAGTTTAAGAGGAATTAATTTTTAAAGCTTCTGCATTGAATCTGTCCGCATTTGCATTAAGTTCATCATGCCTAGTTAGTTTCTAGCCTTGCATGTAGTATGCCTTTGTGTTATATTTGATTAGGGTTTAGCAAGCTGTGCCCTCTCTCCCTCTGATTTAAAAAGAAAAAAAATTTACGTAAATTTTATATCCACAAAAATCATGTTTTCAAAAGTCTTCCGCTGAGATTACATATAATAAGGGTAATCGAGAGAGGGGTGTCACACTTTTTTTATTGAAATTATCCTCTAAACCTTGATTTGAGCCTCGGAGAAAAAGGTGTTCTTTCTTGTAGCCAATGCGTATAAGGTAGAAAAGTAGAGATTCTTGAAAAAATTACCCCTTGAAGTTCAGTCGAATTTTTTTTACAAGGTCCTTCTTCGAGAAAAAAAAAATTTGAGAAATATATACACTTCTACATATATATATATATATATATATATATATATATATATATATATATATATATATATATATATATATATATATATATATATATATATATATATATATATATACAAAAAAAAAGAAAAAAAAAACAGAAGAAGAAGAAGAAGAGACTAGAAGGGAGAAGTAAGGACTAGTTGTTGAATTGTTTTGAAAGCTCGATCCATTGTCTTAAGAGAAAAAGTGGAGACTTTTGAACTCTAAAGAATCGAGTTTATTAAAGTCATTAGAGGTGAATTCATTGTTTTAAACGCCTATCTTTTAAATTTTGGCGTAATCACCTCAATTCAAGAAGAATAGCCACATACAATCATATTTCCTACCTCGAACCAAAGAGGCTAACAATTGAAAGCCACAAAGCCCCAATGATCCCAATAGCTCAATGTTCGATATTAGTAGAGTAGAATAATTTGGTGAGTATTTGGAGTCAAACATATGCATGTAAGTATAAATTCTTTCTAATCTTTAATTTGCAAATATTGGATGCTTGAAGCAATTGTATGATTTGTGGTTTTTGGTAATGGTGAGTGACTAAGTGTTGTTGAATTTTGAGCTTGCGAATGCCTAAGAATTGTCATTATAATTACAAGTTCTGAAAACGTGAAGTTGATCATTGATCTATGTAATGAGATGTAGTAGTTGAGTTATTTGCTTATTGGTAGATTTTGCTTGAGGACAAGCAAAAGTTCAAGTTTGGGGGTGTGTTAACTATATATTTTTACACTTTATCGTACCTTTTTATTTGAGCTTTTGGTATGTTTTAACGATAATTGATGCTTAAAAAGTTGATTTATTGTATTTTAGGAACAAATTGAAGAATTGGAAAAGTATGAGTCAAAACTGCAATTTTGGGGAAAATATGGGCCAAAAGTGATAAAGTAAAAAATATGAAGTTTTAAAGCCCGAACGGCCGTCCGAGTTTTACTTCAAAATATGGGACGACCGCCCGAGACCATGAGGCAGCGCAGTAAAGGGATTTTAATTGCACAAGGAAACTGTCTTCTTCCCCAAGTTTTTCACCCTATATAAGATCAAGTCAAGCACACAATTGATGATCCATTTTTTACGCAATTTCAAGAGAAACAAAGCAATAACGAAGACGAAGAATTCGAAGACTCCAAGCATAGATTTATCGTCTATGATTTATTTTATTTGCGTTTTTACTTTAATCATGAGTAGCTAATTGTCTTATTTCTAGGATTTTATTTGGAACCCTATGTGGGATATGAACCATTTTCTATGATTTTATGCAAGTTTTAATTCCGGATTATTTCTTCTACTTTCTTTATTAAGTTCGTGAAACTGGCCACTTTATGCGCTTTTATGTTATTGTTAATCGCATGAATCGGGAGATCGGGTTAATAATTAGAACTGTGGTAGAAGAGCCTCCGTGGTATTAACATAGGAATATGGTTAATCTCTTAAATAGCCATTAGTGAGATTTGTGTTTAATGCTATGTACTAGAATTAATTGCGTAGGAATACAATAATTGAATCTAGGGTATTAGAATCGTAATACACGCGTAAGCGGGTTATGATTAATTTAGCATCTCAGATTAATAATTCGGGTTATTTACTTGCATAATTGAAGGAATTGGGGGAGTAATAATCACATAGGGAGAAGAATACAATCCTAGGCTTGCTTACCTTGATTAAATCTTTGTTTTAAATTGCTTTCTTGTTTTTGCTTGCCTTTTAATTTAGTTTAATTTAGTTAATTCTCTCTAAGTCGATTGTGTAGGGTGGGCTTGATAATAATTGCTAGAATTTAGCGTCTAGGATTAAGTAATTAAATATTCCATGTGGGTTCGATATCCGTACTTAATTGTCCACTATATTACTTGTACGATACGTGCACTTGTGTGTAGGTATTACAACCAACACAACGAACACAAGTTGTAACTCGTCCATGAAACATTTAAACATTTAAAGAAAAAACCTAAAAATCAAAAACTCGTTTGAACTGTTTCGACCCCATCGGAGTTTGACCCATATGGTCGTCCGGTTATATGGTCGGTCCGGTTCTGATATCATTAATTTTTTATTTGTTTTGAATTTTATCCGATAATTAAATGCATAAGTTGATATATTAGTGTTATACAAAAAAAACAAATTTTAATATTTACAATAAAAAAGAAAATCTTATCACGTATGAAAACAAGAAATATATGGTTGATGATTTAAAGTATTTATATTTGTAGAGATAATTATATAAAGATCTTGGGACCTTAAAAATCTGATCACATAGAAAAGTTAAAAAAATATGTAATTTTAAACGTGGAGAAATTTACATGTGATTCTTATTATTGTTGACTTAATCCTTATTTATTTGTTTTTTTTTTCTTCTTTCTTTTTAATTTTTGTTTTGTTTTGTTTTATTTTATTTTGCGGCGCTTACCACTTTATGACTTTGGATAATTTGGATGTCAAATTCAACAAGATTTTAAAATATTGTCACAGAATAATCCACTAGCTATTAAATTATCAAAGTATAAATATGTATATTGTAAACAAGTAAAATAATATTGCTAAAGGTACTGTAAAGAAAATGATATATATGCTTGCTGAAGGAAATTGCATTCCATCTTTATTTCACATTGTCAACCAAAAACTAATTTATGTCTTGACACGTAGCATCATGAGAAGCTTTATTAGACATGTCATACTAATCCATAAGCTATCAAAATGTTTGAGTCCACATGATGAATAGATATACTTCAGTATTATAATAAGTATTTTAATCCTTATATATACGTATATACTTTGGTTTATTTAAATAATCAATTTAAATTGATAAATGTAGTCTTGGTTTCACATTGACTTTTATAGGCTGGATGATTTATTTTGGGTGAAGTTGTACCACATAAAAATCGGCTGGAGATGTCAGAATCAATCAAACCTACATTTTAATGTCTTCATATATATGATCTTGATCTTGTGTGGGAATCTATTGATGCATCTACATTCATTCCCACTATTCTACATATTCTAAATATAAGATTATTTGACTAATATTTTAATTTTGCAAACACACCAGACTTACATTATTTGCATATAACTTATTTTTCACTATATTTGTTAACATTATAAGCATATATAGCACGAAAACTTCTATTTGTTAACGTTTTCGCGTTTCGAACTCGTTTCGTGTTTCACACTCGAGAGCACCTATCGGACAATTAATAGAACATTTTGTAATTCACTATATATTAACAACATAAAATATGCAGGGCAAACAAATTAAATAAATGCCTTTTTCAAAAAAAAAAATTAAAAAAAGGGATCATAAATAATTGAAATTGATAGGGCAGGCCAAGATAGCAACAATTCACAATTATATAATTAGTGTGTAGCTGAAAAAAATCTAACTCACATGTTACATGTGTGGTTAATGATTATGAATTTAAAGTTAAAAATCATTTTTATTAAGTAGGGTCGACATTATTTTATCTTTCTCCACTTCTTTTTTTTTTTTCTTCTTCTAATTGATAAAAGAAAAAAAGGGTTTATTAGGGAAAACCCCCTTGTTCATATTTTCTAATGAGGTAGATCCAATTTTTTTTCCCCTTTTTGAGATACACCCAATTTTGCTAACTTGGCAAAATATATTATATAATTTCCCTTTAATACCCCTGTTTTATTATTAAACGACATTTATTTCCTTTAATACGTGATTTGAGATTTGCAGATACGTTGCCTAAAATCACGGAATAAATTTACGTGAGATCATTGGCCGTTATATCAAATCGTGTACAATATTTTTTGAAGATTCTCTTCATCGTTCCAGCGGGTTTTATCGTCTTTGAAGATTTCTGCACCGTCGTGGAAATATGATCGATTTTTGAGCGTTTGTTGTTGGACGTTGTTAAGCGGGTATGAATGCGTTATTCGTTTTTATTTTTTGCTCAATGTCCATGATTGTCGTGTACGGTGGTTAGAAATTTTTAAGAGTTGTGTTGATACTTGATTCTATTAAGTAGAACGTTTTTTAACAAAATTATTCCGTCATATATATATATCGTTTTTTTTGGCCGATGATGTTTGTTTGGAAGAGGATTGACAGAGTTAGAAGAGGATGGTTCACGCAGATCGGACCAGAGTTGTTTTATATGAGTTTCGTAGTTGGTTTATGCAATAATCGGAATAATTGCCCGCTGTGGTCGAGTTCATGTTTTTATCCCGATCGATAGTTGGTTTATTTGTTTATAACAGCCGATTTAAGTGTGTTGGGTAGTACATTAAACTATAGTTCGTAGTCTTTTTTTAATTTAGCGTATGGATTTTGCATTTTAAGTTTATTTTTGATGATATTAATGTATTATCATTCTAATGTATTTGCAGTCTATTCAATCATTTTTTAGTATTCTGCATTTTTAATTTTGTTTCATGATTTTAGGTTTTTTCGATGGCGAATTTTGTACGGATTTTGTTGAGGTTTGGTGGGTTGGTTGCTATAAAGAGGTGTTTACGATGTAATGGCTCGGTAACTTCGGTTAAGTGTTAAACCGTTGTAATACAGTAGTATACTATTATGAATACCGTATGATACTATCATTATCATTTTATTATACTATTATGAGATTATTAATGTACTAGAATTTTTTAACTCGACATATTGGTTTGATTGTGTTATGATGTGTTTTATGTATTTTATCAAAACCCTAAATTGAAATTATGAGATTATTAATGTACTATTTTATTGGTTATGTGGAATACTTTACGTTGGTGTTGTTCTCAATGTTCTTGTCATTTCAGTGGTATATTGTTTGTAACACAATTTCATATCACTACTATAACCGTAATATACTATCATAGCAGATTAATGTACTATATTGAAATTATTAATATACTATGTGGTTGAATAATACGGGATCCATAGTCGATTAACGAGATCCATAGTCGAATTAGATCAATAAGATAGTCTATTACATGATATAAGGAAAATTACCCTAATTGATTAGTATTTCAAACAAACATATTATTCAGTTTCCATATATATTATTATTTTTTCATATATATTATTATTTACCCTAATCATTTTCATATAATAAGGAAAATTACCCTAATTGATTAGTATTTCAAACAAACATATTATTCAGTTTCCATATATATTATTATTTTTCCAATAGTCAATTAACTAAACCAATAGTCGAATTAAATACATGGGATAGTCTACTAAAAGATATGAGATAGTCTATTAATTTTAAAACACAAATCCGCCGCCGTCACTTCTCAAATCTAGGGTTTTGATGATTCTTCGGCCCATAGTCGATTAACGAGATCCATAGTAAAATTATACCAGTGGGATAGTCTATTAAATGATATGGGATAGTATATTAATACACATGTAATTCGACTATGCATCTCGTTAATCAACTATGGGCCGAAGAATTATCAAAACCCTAGATTTGAGTAATCCTAGATTTGAGTAACCCTAGATTGGAGCAGTGACGGCGACGGCGACGACGGCCAACGACGATATCACTTCTGGTGGATGTCCTGCCCATCAATTGTTGCAATATCAATGATTTAGTGCTCAAATTCGGTATGCGATTATAACAAATCTGCAATTATACAAACGTGATAGTCGATTTAGCCAAAATATATGAACAAATCGATGGACGATAGCGATGTAGCGACCGGCGAAGACGTACCTACGGTGGCTTGCTCGGAGTCCACGAAAATCGTCGTTTCACGGCAGTGCAGATTTCTTCCCCTTTCGATCGGCCGTACCGGGAAGTGGTTCTGGGAGATTTTTGCAGTTTATTTGATAGTGGGTTTTGGGGTGATAGTGTGTTAACGGGAAAATAGGAAGGGATTTGATATTATTTCAAAAGGTAAAGTAACGGGATTTGTGGGATTTGATTGAGGGTAATTATGTAATTACAAAAAGCTTGGGCTTTTATCAAAATGGCAAATTTAAATTTGGGTCTACCCCTATTATTTGAATGTTTAAGGGGGTTATATCTAATAGACCCATAAAAAAAATAAAAATAAAGAGTTAGTAGTAAGGTGTTTCATGCTTTAATTAATGATATTAATTAATTCTCCATCCATAACAGAAAGTAGGGTGTTACGTACATCATATCGTTAACCATTTTGTCATGACAAGCTGACCTGAAAAGTTCCCACTACCAAGGCTTCCGGCCACCAAGGCCATTCTTGGTAATTCACACTCTAATTTCGGCTGCTCTTTTTTTTTTTTTATTTTTTTTAATTATTTTTTTTTATGTGTATAAATACACAACCACACGTACAATATAATATCTCACCACACACTAATTATTTCTTGCAAAAAATCAAACAGCAAAAAGTAAATTCCATTACCTAAACCTTACGCTCTTTCATGCATTACACTATCACAAAGTTTTCTCAATAGCGCACACTAATGCACCATCTCTGTGTGTAAAATTGATACTCATGAATTTCTCTTTTTGTTGTTATTATTTTCTACTATATATTAATTTATCTCACTTGTGTTTAATTTGTTTGAAAATTTCTCAGTTTGTGAAAGAAAAACAGATACTTGTGAACATGTTGGAGAAAACCGAAGAAAGGCTCGACTCGGAGGCGGTCATAGAGGAATTCGAATCGTTAACAAAAGATGCAGGGAAAGTGCAAAAGGAGATACTAAAGAGAATCTTGCAAGAAAACGGAGAAATCGAGTATCTTCTGAAATTCGGCCTCGATGGAAAAACGGACCCCGCTAGTTTCAAGGCTCGTGTCCCGATTGTCACTCACGAGGACTTAGAACCTTATATTCGCCGAATCGCGGATGGCGAAAAATCGTCCATTCTCTCTGCAAAACCAATATCCACCATCTCATTGAGGTAAAAAAATTATCTGTTGAAAAGGGGATAATTGCATTGGGCACCCCTGTACTTTTTCTAGTTGTTAAAAAACTCCCCATTTTATTTTATTAGCAAAAAAACCCCTAAAAACTGACTTTTTAGCGGGGTGTTTACCTAAAATATGCATTATAAGGTGGGCGTTCTGCAAATATATATAACATGGAGGTTTTTTGAGCAATATGATATAATACAGGGGCACTAGATGCAATAAACTCACGAAAAAAATGATTTTAATTGACATATATAAAATGTTTTGTCCAAATTTCACTAATATATATATATATATGTTGATGATGTTCTTGCAGCTCAGGTACAACTCAAGGAAAACCAAAATACGTACCATTCAACGATGCATTGATTGATAGTACCATGCAGATATACAAGACTTCTTTTGCCTTTAGAAACAGGTAGGTATATATATATATATATATATATATATATATATATATATATATATATATATATATATATATATGGAAAATTACAGTTTTCACCCTCAAGTTTGCACTGATTTCACATTTAGTCCCTCATATTTCAGTAATTTAACATTTTTGGTCATTTCCGTCAATTTACCGTTCGTTCTTCAGTTAAGGCAATGACGGGCACACACTTGATTCCGTTAGTACTAACGGAAAATCGACAGAAAGGACTAAAAGTGTTGAATTTTTGAAACATAAGGGACCAAATGTGATTTTTGTGAACATGAGGGACTAAATATGAAATCAGTGCAAACTTGAGGGACTTGAGGGACTTGAGGGATGAAAACTGTATTTTTCCATATATATAAAAGAAAACATTTTATCTTCAAAAAAAAAAAAAAGAAAACATTTTAATTAAATTACCTTTTAATTTGCAGAGAATATCCAATAATTGGGAATGGCAAGGCACTGCAGTTCATATACGGCAGCAAGCAATTCAAAACCAATGGCGGGCTGACAGCTGGCACGGCAACGACAAACGTGTACCGAAACACGGAGTTCAAGAAAACAATGCATGCAATGCAAACCCCGTGTTCGAGCCCGGACGAAGTGATTTTCGGCAATAATTTTCAAGAATCTTTGTACTGCCACCTCTTATGCGGACTGATATTTAGCGACGAAATCCAAGTGGTGTCGTCGACATTCGCGCACAGCATAGTCCATGCTTTCCGAACGTTCGAAACAATCTGGCCGCAGCTGGTGACGGATATTCGCGACGGGGTTTTGAGCAGTCGAATTTCGTCGCTAAATATTCGGTCGGCTATGGAGAAGGTGCTTGTAGGACCGAACCCTAAATTAGGGGATACGATTCATCGGAAGTGTTTAGGGTTGAGTAATTGGTACGGATTGATACCGGAGATTTTTCCGAACGTGAAGTATGTGTATGGGATAATGACCGGTTCGATGGAGGGGTATGTTGGTAAATTGAGGCATTACGCGGGGGGTGAATTGGCTTTGGTGAGTGGCGATTATGGTTCGTCGGAGGGGTGGATTGGGGTGAATGTGAACCCTAGATTGTCGCCGGAGATGGCTACTTTTGCGGTGCTTCCGAATATTGGTTACTTTGAGTTTGTTGAAATGGGATTGCCGGAAGAGGCGGCGGTGGTGGCGGCGGCGGCTCAGCCGGTTGGTTTGACGGAAGTTGAGGTTGGGAAGGAGTATGAGATCATTGTCACCACTTTTGCAGGTGAGTTTGCATATTCACTTTCTCTTCTCTAACTACTTTTCTTGAATTATACATACACATAATTTTTTAATATTTCTTTTTTTATTTAAATGTTGAAACAATTATATAATTTATTTTTTTCATTCCGAATTTCCATATTTTTTTTTATTGGAATAAAAGTATACATCAAATTACTGAAAATTTCAATTTTTGATCTGATTTTATATTTCAATTTTTTTAGATTTTGAATTCTTCTGAAAATATACTTATAATATTGATATATTACATATTGACAATATGTAATCTAGATATAATTTATTTTAAAAATATATATACATTAAATAATTAAATCATTGTTATGATAACAGATGATTTTTTTTCTTCTTTTTTTTTAATATATTAAGGGTTGATAAACAAATAATATATTCTTTAAAAAAACGAAATTTTTCATTTTTTCGGGAATTGTTCCGATATTGTTTATAAAAAATATAGAAGTAACCCGATTTCTGAAAAAAATCGATTTTTTTTACATTTCCCGAGATTGGAATGAATATTTCATTGCATGGTAAAATATTTAGAATCGAGATCAAAATCAAAATTCCACTTCCGAAAAACGTGTTTATCCGGTTCGTTCCATCCAATTTCGACCCTAAAAGTACACAATTCGTCCACACACACTCTAACACGGATGTGTGTACGTGTAATTATACAGGGTTGTACCGGTATCGTTTGGGAGACATAGTGAAGGTGAAAGGGTTCCACAACTCGACGCCGGAGCTCCAATTCATATGCCGGAGCAATCTCGTTCTCAACATCAACCTCGACAAAACCACCGAAAAAGACCTCCAATTAGCCGTAAACACATCCGCCAATTTACTAGCCGGAGAAAAACTCGAACTCGTCGACTTCACTAGCTTCGCCGATCGGTCAACCGATCCCGGAAATTACGTCATTTTCTGGGAAACAACCGCCAATAATAATAACAATAATGATGAAATAATGCAAGAGTGTTGCAACTGTTTGGACAGATCATTTGTTGATGCAGGATATGTGAGTTCAAGAAGAGTGAACTCAATTGGAAAATTGGAGCTTAAAATATTAAAAAGGGGTACTTTTAATAAGATTATGGATTATTACGTGGGGTTGGGATCTGCTGTTAGTCAGTTCAAAACGCCGCGTTTCATTGGTATTAATAATCATAAGGTGCTCAATATTTTGTCAACCAATGTTGTTAACACCTACTCTAGCACTGCATTTGATTAGATTATAGATTAATTAAAAAAATTATATAAATTTGTTAGCATGTTTTTCCTTTTTATTTTATTTTATATATGTATACACATATACCTAGAAATTGAATAAGAAGGTTGGTTTTGATTTCCTAGTAATATTGGGTTCTTTTTTGTAATGTAATTTGATTGTCGATTTGTATTAAAAAAAAAAATGGAAAATACAGTTTTTACTCTTTAAGTTTGCACAGATTTTACATTTAGTCCTCGTGTTTAAAAAAAACACATTTAGTCCCTCATGTTTCAATAAGTCAACACATTTGGTCATTTCCGTCAATTTACCGTTCGTCCGTCAGTTAAGGCAGTGAAGGGCACAAACTTGATTCCGCTACTACTAACGTAAAATTGACGAATAAGGGGTAAAAGTGTTAAATTTTTTAAACATGAAGAACCAAATAGGTTTTTTTGTGAACATAGGGGACTAAATGTGAAATCGGTGAAAACTTAGGGGATGCAAATTGTATTTTTCCCAAAAAAAAAAAAATTTGATTCTTATAGATTCGTTGAGTTTTTTTACCTTTTTAAGTTAAATATACAGTTAAACCTCTATAAACTAATACAGTTTACACTTTACAGTAGTCAAATGCTATTAATTTAGTATATTTTCATCGAATCGGGACCGGGATAATTTATTATTTAAGTGACACTATTAATTTCTCGAGATTTTGCTCTATTGCAAAACAATAGAATTTGCATAATAGTTACTTGAATATTTTGTGTGGTACCATAAATATTTAAATTTTATATGGTCCATTGTGGTGGCAACAATATAACTAACAATCCTAGAAAACTCAGAAGACATATAAATATATTAAGATGTGATTATATTTTATTTCTATATAGAGTGACGTAATTTTAGGATATTTAAGCTTTAGACAAATTAAATATTTTTATTTGAGACAGTTTTATGAATGCACCAAAGGGCACATGATTTGAATTTTGAAATATTGCATAGTATAGAATTTTCTATACGTACGTGCAAGCCATCTGTATACTTTGCTTATATTACAAAAATTAAATAAGCTGATCTGTCATTATCTGTTTTATTATATAAAGGGCACTCTTCAATTAAACTAAACAAGGACTAATTTTGAATTAGTGAAATATTCACTTTAAAATAACCCCAAAAAAGTTTTTTTTTTTTTTTGAAAAATTCATTCAGACAAGATGAAGAGAAAAAGTAAAGAATCCGATGATGTAAGAAAAGACGACGATGACGACGAAGAAGAAGAAGAAGCTAGAAAGAAGATATGGGATTGTGGGAGCCCTTTATATGATTCATATGAACTTGTTGCTATTAACAGTGTTATTGAGAGGCATTTTATGATTTTTCCTTATCTTGGTGGATCAAGAAAAGTGACAGCTCAGCATCAACAACGACAACTTTGTCTGAATTCATCGCCGCCACCAAGACGAGCGGCGGCAGGCGGCGGCGGAGGTGGTGGTGGAGGAAAATCTTCTGGGGTTAGTTTGATGATTGAAATGTTAGAGGGACTTGCTTTGTGGAAGAGAAATGCAGCCAAGGATAGAAATAAGAATTTTGAAAAAAGATGAAATATTAAAATATATATATATATATATAATTAATTTCTTGATTTTTATATTTTTCTTAATTAGTTGATCATTTTCCCATCATTCTTAATGCAAATTTTTACTTTTGAAATTGTTATGAATGTTGTATTTACTTTTTTAATTTCCTTTCCTTATCACTAGGGCCGGTGCAGAGGAACAAAACGAATGTAAAATAGTAGAGAGAGAGAGAGGAGAATTCGAGAGAAAGTATAGAATTGTCCGATTGACTGTGTATGCGTAACACTGGTTGGGTTTTTATACATTTGTTTATATAATAAATTGCACATGGCTATTGCCTAATTTAGTGTGTTGTTTACGTTTCTCGTATTGTTTACAAGTTGTTATACGAGAGGATAAATTTATTCAATACACCAATATATGATTTTCGTATAATCTTTTCTAATGTTCATTAATAAGTGAATATAAGACAAAATCAAAACTAGTTCAACTATCGCTCAGTTATTGTCAAATTATGAGAACCCATCATATTTGTGTAATTACAGTCACCTCCTCAATTATATATTATCTTAGGAAAAGACCCCTCCAGAGGTAAATTTAGGAATGTTAATTCAGTAAAACCGAACCGAATTTTCGGTACGCCAACATTTCATACCGTTTAGCAAACTAAATATACGATTTGGTTCGGTAATAACCGACTTACATAAATTTTATGTAAACATATTTAAAAGGAAGGAATGGTTGTAATTAGTAATTACTCAAAGAAGAGGATTTTTTTTTCGTAATTTGCCATACATCCGGCCGGCCTTGATTTGGAAAAAAAAAACGACATGCACGCACATAGCAAGAATAATATAAGTTCAAATCTAACACATACATGTTGGCTCACAGTTCTGAGTTCTGACAGAAAATCCAAATGAAAAAAGAAAAGTAGTAATAGAAATAATAAAGATGGAAGAAGAAAAATATAATGTATGGTCCATCACTTTAATAATACAATCTTTAATTCTTTAAAGCAGTCATTACTTCCAGCTGTTCTGAAAACTGCCACTCAGTTATTGCATTATTATTACAATACATTTCAATTGTAATTATATTCTTTTTCTCAAAAAAAGATTTGATTTTGATTTTGATTGTATAGAACAAAGCCACTAAATTACACAGCATGTGCAAAGGATCTAACTTTTTAATATTAATAATTACAATTTCTATTAACACATTCATTCATTGTTTTTATTGAATAAAGTTTACAATGTGAACTCGACGAGCCGACTCGATAAAAGCTCGAATTCGAGCTTCAACTCGAGTCTGATTATAGTTGTTCGACACCCCTAACATTAATATGATAAAAATGCAATAAAATCTACAATAGAAAAAAATAATAATAAAAGAAATTCCAACCACCAATATATATATATAATATAGTGCATCCAAAATTGCTTATATGGTGAGGGGGAATGAGATTAGTACATCATTAATGATGGTAATAAATAGGCAGATGGAGTACAGAGCCGCAGAAGAAACAATCTTTTATTACAAAAATCACCCTACCTAAGTTTTGTTATAACAGACAACCACCCCCCATCTTTATTAATTTGTCAATATCTGCACCTTAATTTACTTTTTTTTTTTCCTTTTTTTTTTGTCATTTAATCACCCCATATTTGATATTCCAACAAAACATTTCCGTTCAGTTTGTTCGCCGAGAAAAACTCGTCAGAATTTTTCTTAAATCTTTTCTTGGATTCATCGTCTCTCTCTCTCTCTTTTTGCCCAGATGATGAGAGAGAAAATTTGATAGAGAGAAAATGAAGCAGTTGAATAGCAGTAGTGTTCAAAGGAACAACACATTTTCATCGATTTTCGTGAAATTTGGTGTTTGTTTTCTCTTCCTGGGCCTCGCTTACCGCCTCTTTTCCTCCAGTTTTGTACAGTTTTCACCTGTTCTGTTGGGTGACGGCGGCGACACCGGATTGGCCGTCGACACCACGACTCCGCCGCCACCCCAGCTCCTGCCTGAGCCGCCGCCGGAAACCACCGATGCTGATCGTCTTGTGAGTCCTGCTAGTCACAATGCTTCACAAAATTGTAAGTAATAAAAATTCAATCTTTACTTTAATTTGAATCCATGCATGATTTTTTTTGTTTTTAAATCCTTCCTATTTTCTGCTAATTAATTCAGATTTTGAATCTTTTATTTATGTTACAAAATTTTAATAAATTAATTAAATCAGTAATTTGAAAGTTATTTTTTCTGTCAAAATTTACCAATCATCCAGCTTTGTTCATGTATATATCATGACACTGAATTTGAGAAAATAATTTAGCCCTTAAAACCTTAATCATTGTAGGAATAATTAATTTAATGATTAGCACTAATACAATAATTCAAGAACATTAAATCTAGCTAGACTAATTTCTTGAAATTGTTAAATTTTTTTGCAGTTACAGAAACATGTGATTTATTTACAGGAGAATGGATTCCTGATCCAAATGGTCCAATGTACACAAACACCACTTGCCGTACGATCGAATCCCCTCAAAACTGTATGAAAAACGGACGGCCAGATTTCGATTACGTTTACTGGCGATGGAAACCGAAGGACTGCAATTTACCCAAATTCGATCCTAAGAAATTCCTCAACATAATGCGATACAAATCTCTCGCATTCATCGGTGATTCAATCATGCGTAATCACGTGCAATCCTTGCTCTGCATGCTCTCGCCGGTACAATTATATACTTGAACTCGATTCTCTGTTTTCGAGCCTTTTTAAAAAAAAAAAAAAAAATCGAATGCTGCTGATCAATTGCTTTCTTGGTGGACCTTAAATCATTTTTATGGAATAAATTTAATAATCTTGACAAAAGAAATGATGTGATATGAGGGTCCTATGTGTCTGTTGTTAATTATTGTCGCTTGAAAACGATTATCGAGACAATGACGAAATTTTGGTTGAAAATCATGATTAAGTTGGCCTTATTACAGCTGCTAAGATTAATTTGATGTATGTTTGTTCTAGTAGTTTGATTGTCTATGTCAGAAAATTAAAATTTTATTACCTAATTGACTATGTGTTGCATTTTCTTGATATATACGCAACATGTGACTATCAATCTATATATATTTTAAAGGTCGAAGAAGCGGTTGAAATCTACCACGACAAGACATATAGAAACCGAAGATGGTCTTTCCCAACGCACCACTTCACGGTGTCCGTAATATGGTCACCTTTCCTCATGAAAGCATTCACATTCGAGGACGACAACGGTGTCTCGACGGGGTTAATCAAGCTCCACCTAGACGAGGTGGATCCCGTTTGGACGAACGCGTACGAGGATCTCGATTACGTAATAATCGCCGGTGGCAAATGGTTCCTCAAATCCGCACTCTACTACGAGAACAAAACCCTAGTGGGGTGTCACAATTGCCACAACGAGAACATAACTCAGCTCGGATTCGGCTACGCGTACGAAAAGGCACTCAGCTCCACTTTCAAATTCATGGCCGACTCTAAGAAAGAGAAGAGCAAAACCCCGTTTATCTTGTTTAGAACTTCGGCACCCGACCACTTTGAGAACGGGGAGTGGGACACGGGGGGTTACTGCAATCGATCTAGGCCGTTCAAAATGGGGGAGATTGAGATCAACGATACGGATGAGATAATGAGGAGGGTGGAACTAGGGGAGTTCGAGAGGGCGTATTCGTCGTTTAACGATGGGGAGGTGAGTTTGATGAAGATGTTTGATCCGACTATGCTTTCGCTTTTGAGACCGGACGGACATCCGGGGGTATATCGGGAATTTCATCCGTATGAAGGGAAGGGTAGAGATGCAAAGATACAGAATGATTGTTTGCATTGGTGTTTGCCGGGGCCGATAGATTCTTGGAATGACTTGATTATGGAAATGCTTGTTAAAGATTCAAAATTATAATATGGTTTATTCAGAATTCGGGATCCTTCGATGAAGTAATATGTATATAGCTTCTTCGTTTTTTCTGTTTCTTTTTCTTGAGTTTTACGAGGTTCGGTTCAAATATAATGAGAAAGCGTACATTTCCGAGAGCAGAGACTCCAATCAACTATTATCGGGAGTATACAATACAAGATACAATCTGAGATTAACTTAACTACAAAGTGTAATTACGATTATTCAGAAGATGTGATCACTTGCTAACAAAAATGAATTTTTAAACTGTTTCCAGAAGTTAAATCGGACTGAAAAATCATGATTTTTAATAATTAAAAAAAAAAATAGTGCACACTTGACAAAAACAATCGGTTGAGACAATGGGCTTGTCTTAGTGGGCTTCTATTGAATACCATGAATATGGAGTAATGCCTTGACAATTTCACACACATAGGGCCCAATTTATGCTTAATGTGTGTCTGCGTGCGCATTAATCTTTTCTATCTTATATATAAAGGTAGCACTAATCGATAATAATCTATGTAGTACGGACACGGAAATGACGATACGAGAAATTAGAAAACGGATACGAGGAAATGGTATGTTTCGAAAATGGGATATGAGAACTTAGGGGAAACGTGTAAATATATTAAAAGTACAGGGATGTATTTATAAATATTCTATATAAACATATATAAGTTTTTATTTAGAAATTTTTATACTAAAATGTTCAAAATGTTTTAAATAGATTGTGCATATCCATATGAATTCAGCATCATTTATCTTCTAGTCTAAGACTCACTTGCACATCTACACGTGTCTCTCTTTGGTTATTGTTAGCATGATAATGCTCTAAGCAATTCTTGTATAAATAGCTCTTATTGCAGTGAAAGCAATATATGAATTTCCTCCAACAAATTATCCACTCTTCTTTTTGTTTAATTCAATTTTGATACAGACATAACGTCTTTGACAGAAGCTTTCCTATGCCTATTAATTATTATATGCGTATTTATATTCGTGAGTTGATAGCTAGTGAGTATATTATATTATTGTATAATACAAAATATTTTTTTGCAATTGATCATAAACCATGTGAATAATCTGGGAAACAACAAAAATATTTGAAAATTTGCTACTCAAACATGTTTCTAATTTTTTAGAAATTGCAAAATGACACATAATGTGTCTGGCATATGCCATCGAATTCTCAACACGGAACGTTTCCGATGCTTGGAAATACTAAAAAGTTGAAGTTTACGTGCTATATAGTTCCCAACAGTATTTTTGTTCTACTATTTATCTGATCATAAAAAGTTCAAAATTCAAAACAATCCGAGTGGAATCCTTCCACTATAAATCTCTAATTTTTCAACCCTACATGCCTAATTATAGTTACAAGTTTCTTTCTTTTAATTAATTTTTTCTCTAAATTTTTCTTTATAATTAATTAATTCATAATAAAATTTAATTGCAATAAGGTAATATATTTTCTTATTAGAAACGCAACATCCCATAAATACAAATTTCCCTTTCTCCAACCCCCACACCCTCCCTCTGATTATTCCATTATATATAGATATAGATATAGATATAGATACAATCGAAGAAAACAAAACACAATATTCACCTTTCTCTCAGCTACACATTATCTTCACACTATCTTCTCCGGCCACCTTCCATCCATGGCGGATTCCACCACCACCGCCCACATCGTGATCGTCCCTACTCCAGGCATGGGCCACCTCATCCCCTTAATACAATTCTCCAAGAAACTACTCCACCACCACCCCTACTTCTCCGCCACTTTCCTCATCCCAAATCACGGCCCCCCTCCCTCCGCCGCCCAGATATCCATTCTCTCCACCCTCCCTTCCGCCGTCGACTACCTCCTCCTCCCCGCCGTCACCTTCGACGACCTGCCGCCCTCCGACGACGTCAAGATCGAAACGATCATCTCCCTCACCGCCGTACGCTCCCTGCCATCGATTCGCACCGCCGTCAAAACCCTGATCGACGGCGGCAAAAAGATCGCCGCCTTTGTCGTCGATCTTTTCGGCACCGACGTCTTCGAAGTTGCTTCTGAATTTAATATTCCTCCGTACATATTCTACCCCTCCACAGCTATGGCTTTATCTCTCTTCCTTCACCTGCCGAAGCTCGACGAAACGGTGTCGTCTGAGTACAGAGAAGTGGCGGAGAAACTGCTGATTCCGGGTTGCATCCCGGTCCACGGGAAGGAACTACTCGACCCGGTTCAGGACAGAAAAAATGACGCCTACAAATGGCTTCTTCATCACTGCAAGAGGTATAGAATGGCCGAGGGCATAATCGTCAATAGCTTCAGAGAACTGGAGCCCGGCCCGATTCAAGCTCTGCAAGAAAAAGAAAGTGGCAACCCGGTTATCTACCCAATCGGGCCGTTGATCCAAACCGGTTCAAGAAAAGCGGAGGAGGATAACTCGGAGTGTTTAAGGTGGTTGGATGAACAACCTAGTAACTCGGTTTTGTACGTCTCGTTTGGGAGTGGTGGGACCCTCTCTCATGCTCAACTAATTGAACTTGCTCTCGGATTGGAAATGAGTGGGCACAAATTTCTATGGGTGGTTAGATGCCCAAACGACAAATCTCTGAACGCCACGTATTTCGATATCCGAAATTCCGACGACCCTCTAGCTTATCTGCCCGAAGGGTTCCTGGACAGGATTGGGGCCCGCGGAATGGTCCAACCATTGTGGGCCCCGCAAGCCCAGATCCTGGCCCATAAGTCGACAGGGGCGTTCATGTCACACTGCGGGTGGAATTCTGCGCTCGAGAGCGTGGTTAATGGGGTACCGTTGATCGCTTGGCCGTTGTACGCGGAGCAGAGAATGAACGCGGTGATGCTACATGAGGATGTTAAGATTGCGTTGAGGCCGGAAGTTGGTGAAAGTGGATTAGTGGAGAGAGTTGAGATTGCGAACGTTGTGAAGTGTTTGATGGAAGGGGAAGAAGGAGACGGGGTTCGGAATCGAGTGAGAGGTTTAAAGAATGATGCTGAAAAAGTGCTTAGTGAGAATGGCTCTTCAACTATTTCATTAGGTGAATTGGCTAATAAGTGGAAGAGTACTATTGTGTAATTAATGTAATTCAATCACATTATGAAGTTAATTAGTGGTTGTCTTAAAATGGAAGGGATCATAGTATTTTACATGATAGATCATGTCTAGATTAATCTATGTTGTTGCTTAATTTTGTCTTTTTTCTTGGGAAGAAATTAGGTGTTAACAAGTAGACATGCACAATTGGATTGTGTGTGTGTTTGTATGGACAAAGAGTGGTTTGTTAGACCAAAAGGTACTGAATATCAAAGTAAATTACTCAAGATTCTTAAATTACTCAAAGTAAAGTTAATATGACAAACTAAATTTGAACACACATTTTTGTTTGATAAATAACGAAGTTGGGTTCAAACTGAAGCTCGATAAAAGCTCGTCCGAGCTCAATTCGATTGCTTATCGAACAGAGTTCAAACACAACTATAAAAGCTAGCTCTGTTTAAAAAAAAAAACCCCATAAAAAACGGAAAATTGCACCACATGCATAAAGTATATGTTCAAGGAAAAATGACAAAAGTGAAAATAAGATGTCAAACATAAAATTAGAAGCAAAAGTTGAGATAATTGTATCTCAAATTTCTTCGCAATAATTAAGAGAATATTCTATTAAGTCAGCATGCATGTAATTGGGACTCACAAACTCCACAAAGTCCCGGGCTCCTAGGAATCGATCATCGGACGGTCAGAAAAAGCCGGGTGCTCCTAGGAAACGATAATCGAAATCCACGTCATCGTCAATCAACAAATCAATATCTCCGGGCGGGAAATTAATGTCCGGACTCAATAAACTGTGACTTGTAAGAAAATCGTTCGTCGGAGGTGAATAGGTTCTTTGTGGATCAACAAAGAATCGATGATCGGTTTCGACGACATTAGTTTCAGGCTCGACATTAGTAATATTGACCAGCTGTTGTTGGCTTTCAACTTTGAGTAAATGTCTCTGTTGAGTACAAGTGTGAGTTCCTTTGTAGACAACTTGGGAGTTTGTTGTTGTAGTAGTAGTAGTAGTACTAGGGTTTTTGTCCATTTGTTGTACTTGTTTTGTTGCCAAACATCCTTGTGTGTACCTATGTGTGCATCTGTAATATGCCCTGTTGTAATAGTTCAAACCTTGGGAAATCAGATGAATCGAATTGGAATTATCTATTTCGGAAAATTTGGAAACTGGAACGAAAAATTGTTCTAAAATCGGACATTTTTTCGGATCGGAATCAACGAAAATCTCGTAATTTTCATTTTCTTAGTGACTTGTCATATAAAAAAAATATTGATATTTATAAGTGTAATTTTTGAAAGAAAAGAATTACAAAATATTTTCGGAAATTAAAATCAGATAGGAAATCGGACCAAAATACAATCGGAAAATACCAGAAATGATAATTCAGAATTGGAAACGAAAAATATTGTTCCAAAAATAAAAAATATTCAGATCAAAATCGGTGGAATTCTGAAATCTTATTCCAATTTCCAATATTAATACATTATGATCACCTGTCTCTCACACACAAAAACAATATTTATGTTTCTTGTCTAAGTTTCACATATGTCCCACATTGTTTGAGAATTAAATTCCGAAATAAATAAATTTAAAAATAATGCCCAAATTAAATGGCTTCAACATTCTTGGTAGTTGGAACACCTAATTTTCATGCCTCAAAGTCAAAACCTCCAGCCATAATAATAATAATAATAATAATAATAATAATAATAATAATAATAATAATAATAATAATAATAATAATAATGATTAAATAAAATATTCATAATTATCAAGAAAATAAGAATATGAAAAACTAACCTTGGGTAATTAGCACCCAATATATCTTTCTGCCCATATTTTCTCCAATAATACCCATCATTTATTTCACCTTCACACACATTCACTTGCTCACTCCATCTACCTGAATTCTTTCTGTTTAAAACAATTAAACATAAAACAAATAAATACTTAATTAATTAATAACATGAATTTGGAATAAAAAGAAAAAGGAAAGAAAAACGGTACCGTTTCTTGTTAACATGTTTACAGACATGTTCCGTAGAATCGAGGTGAGAAACTTCACTTGTAGGGCTGCCCTCCAATGCATAATTAGTAACAGCACAAGAGTTTACTAATGGATCTTCGTTTTCGAGCAATATCGATATTGCATTGTCGTAGCAAGAAACTAATTTGTCGATTAAAATGGAATATTCCTGTAATGAATACGTGGATGAGGAGGAGGGTGGTTGATCGATTTTTCTCTTGAGCTCTTTTGCAATTTCCATCCCTTCACTGAGTTGACTCGTTATTACACTCTCCTTTTCCATTTTCTTTTCTAGAAAAACACTAATATACTTCAAATAATAAAAATAAATAAAGAATGAAGGGATTCGAGTTTCTTGAATCAAGATACTGTGTGACGAGTTGGAATGAGAAAGAAAGAGAAGGTTTGGAGAGGATGATATAAAGAAGAAAATATGTGGAAAAATATGAGATTTTTAGTGGCTAATTTGGTAGTTGGATTTTTTTAATTTTTTTCATTAAATATTAATATATTAATAAATGGGAGAATTGTATACAAAAAATTGACCTATTCAAAGTTCCACATAAGAGTATAAGTTGCTCTCTTTTTTTTTTCTCTTTTTAAATGAAGCATCCATCTGCCAACTATATAAATGTACAGATTAAATCTACACTTTCGTTGATCAATGATATTGGAGTTCGAATTTCGATGAAATATATCGGGTGATTATTAACCATTGATCTGCATATAATCACACACACATGTATATATGTGTTTAGTGAGTAATTATTTAACCTCATCAATGGTTAAAAATTACCTGATTTATACGAGCCAGTGTAGCATCTCAATGACCTGAAATGGACAAATAATTAGTAAATATATATATATATATATATATATATATATATATATATATATGGGGAGTTTCTATAATTAGAGTAAATGTGGGGGCGAATTATGTAATAAACCCAAAGAAATATTCAATAAGTCGTGAGAAAGAACAATTCACTTAAAAATGATAAATCACTTATTTTTTGTCAAGTGGGATAAATTCAAATAACCCCACCACCACGGCACAAAGCCACCAACACAGACGATGACATCATCAACTGATTTAATTATTATTTTGCTGACGTATGCCAATGGAAGCATGTAGGCACGAAATCACCACATCGCACATTAATTATTCTAATTACCGTTAATACTAATTAATTAATTCGAAATTTAGTGTTGTCATTTACAAAATTTAGTAGCTTGTTTGAGCTTGTAACGAATCAAACTAAAACATATATTTCTGTTTGATAAGATATGAAATATATGTAAAAAAAATCAAAATACGCGATCTGGTTTCGTGTTCGACTAGACTACAAAAGTTTCAAGCTCAGCTTGATTTACCATCAAACAAACTCAAACACGACTCGACTCGACTCGACTCAATTCATTGACATTTCTAACAGTCAATAATTAATAAACTATATAGCATCTCAAATATATATAGAATGCATCCTACTGTATATATACAGATAGATTTCGATGTTTTCTTAAGCTGGCATATGAGTTGTAATTAATAAACCAAATCACTGATTACAACAATAAGTATTTTTTAATTATACTAAAAAATATTTTATGTAATTTAATCAATAATATTATGGGGGGTTTAGGAAAAAAAGTCAAACCTAATTATAAAAATAAATAAATAAATCAACAAAAAGAAGATCAAGAAGAAGAAGAAGATAGCTAGTGGATAATGTGTAGGCAGAAAGATAAAACAATTAAGTCAAAAATGTCAGTTGTAGATTAAGAGGTATTAATATATTGTTTTTATTTTCTCTTTCATTTGACAAATTGGTTAAAAAATAAATTAGGGTTCATATATGAGAGGGATTAGTTTATTGGTAAACCACATGCTTTGAATTAAGGGTGTACCTAGATTCTAATCTAGTTTGATAATTAATTATTAAAGTATATTTATAGTATATGTATATCAAGTGTATTTCCTTTTTTAATGAATTAGTTGTCGACATTATTACATGATTCAGGTAGGAGGAGACAACTAATTTCTTGTCTTATTTTTCAGTGTCATTTCAAACATACCTAGCTAGATAAGGCGGGAGCATCGATATTTGGGCCCGAATGGTGGGGCCCACTAAACAGATACTACAGTTCATCATCGTCGATCTCTCATTAATATCTTCAACTCTAATTCTATCGAGCTCCATCACATTAGATAATGAGTGATCCTAAATCGACCGCGTTCAATTGAACCCGAGCACGACCAAATGTACATTGGGATCAAATTCTCCCTTTTGATCGTCCGTTCCATTGCGGGCCCCATTGGCTCACCGTCTTGCTGCACCGTGCGCACATCCATGTTATAACAACTATAGGCACCATTACTCCTCCAACAGTTGACCTTTGACTTTGACTTCTGACGAAATCAAGTGCTTCGAGTTCGAACGTGTGGGTTTCCTTTTCGGTTATCCAATACGCCTCCAGTCGGTAACACACGTTATAGTTAATCTCCTAGACCGTAATGTACACTCCAACATCATACACTACACCTTCGAATTTCTCCGAGTTCATGATTGAATCTCGACCGTCCGTTGTTTCATGATAAAGTTATATCACATAGAACTAAAATCTCTCACTCGCTCTCTCTCTAAATTCACGAAGAGGGTGCCAAATCTCACAAAGTAAAAAGATTTACGGTTTAGGTCAAAATTAGGGTTCTTATCCGTGTCTTAACCGCCTCCACTTAGTTCTTCCCTAGGACTCGAATTAATAGTAGCCGGTGAAGGTACCACCAGAGGGTCAAATTCTCCCATATACGACGACGTTTGACCCACGGTTGACTGAGTCTCAGAAAAGAGTGACGCAGTTCGTAAGTTTTCAAATGAGAGAGAAGAGGTGAGGGATAGAGCGTACAAAGGTGCAAAACCGAACAAACTTTAAATTCAAAATACTGATTCAATTGAAAATAACCACCAAATAAGCACACATACACATAGGTGTGTGTGTGATTATGTTCATATCAAGAATTAATAATCCTCCAGTGTGTTTCACCGGGTGTAAAATCAAATAAACCGTCTTAAAAACCAATAGTTCAAATATTTAATCCAAATTCCTGCTGAAATATCTCAAAGAATCCATTAACTGCATTCCGCATAAATTGAAATCCCGATAATCCCATTTTCAGGCACGAAAAACGAAGAATGAACCTTATTAATCACCCAAAATAATTCTGTAATTTGGCGAGCATTTGGCGAGCAGCAGATTCCTTTGCTTCACATGGTTTGGACTCGACACCACCCTTTGAATGGAACTTAAAATCTTTTCCTTCAACCGTCACATACGAAACAAATTTACCTGAAAAAGAAATTGCAATTTTCCATATTAATTGAAAATTACGTATTTAATCCGAGACTTCGTAAACTTATAAAATGAATAAAAAAAAATCGAGAATCGATTGAAATGTCTTACCGAGTGATGACGGTTCTATAAGATACCTCGGCAGTCGCCAGTTATTCTTGAGACATGTATACTCCAAGTCCTGCCACGTAGATTTTTTTCCGTTATAACTATGTATTAAATAAATAATATAATCAAAGAGGGAAGCATTTCGTTCCGTTTTTTGATTTGAATGATTTGATATCGAAAGTATACATTGAACGAATAGAGACAAACGAGTTTATATTGATTATAGAAACCTAATAATACTACCATAAATATAACAATACGTACACTTGCATGCAGTAAATCTCGTCGTTTAATTGCAAAATGGTCAATTAATTTTCAGAACGACTTACTGGAATAAGTTAATCATCGTGTAATTTTATTGAGAAATAAGAATCGAGATTATCGCATGAATCTCCATATAAAGAAACAAGAAACTCACTTGACACGGAGATTTCCCAGGAAAATAATTTTCCGGTAATCTGATTTTCTCCTTGTCCAGCTTTTGCGTCGGATTACGGTTTCCACTTGCGATAGATTTGACGATTTCACGAGCTAAACCAATGTCACCACCTAAACAAAAAAATAAAATAAAATAAAAAATAATAAGACATTAGAATTTTAATTGTAATAGAATTATTTACATAATTACGATAATACCATCTCGGATTCTTGCGATGTTATCTTCATATAAAGCAAGTGTTTCTTCCATGCTGCAAATCCGAGAGTACTGCCAATACAAGTATAGTTATTGCATGCAGTTACGCGTTTTAAATCTTACGGGGCAGGGGGCTGTGGCCCCCCTCAAGTTTAAAACTTTAAAGAGTTATAATTACCTGTTGTTGTCTTTTCCTCTGAAGAAGTGCCAATGCATTCTCCAATTCCTCTTCGGTTTCAGAAAAACCATTTCCATTGTACGGGATAGTGACATCATCACCCACGCCTCGAGATACCTTCTCATGCGTATTTTTACCAATGATTTTTTGTTAAATAAAGAATATTGCAAATATGTGATAACATCTTTAAAAAGGATATTTAAATATCGTCCATCGTGTAAACGAGAAAGAATTGCCTTACCCTCACATTTGCATATGAATTGTTATTTCTCGTAACTTCGCCAAATTCATCGAGCTCGATTTTGATTGCCTCCTTTTTAACAAATCGCCCATTGCTGCGAGTTCCGTTCAAATTCACAATTACATCAACGTTTATTATCGAAGGTTGTTTGTTGTCATTTTCTCGATTTACGAGATTCCTGCTTCCTCTGTTTTCAGAAAAATCGAAATTTACGTACACGTATGGATACATTTATATAACTTAAAAAAAAAACATTCAAACTACAACATAGTTCGTACGAACGAGGCATACGTCAAATTAAATGATTAAAGAATTCACTAGCTTCCACATAGACCATTTATGGTAAGATTAATAATACGCACGTAATTTATTATACGAAGACAGATAATAACATATTAATATTATATATATAATTCATACCCCGAAAACCAGCTCGAAATAAATGATATATAAGGAAGCATGTGATGAACTTTAGCCACTGGTGTCGTTTTCCACAAACCAAATGCTGCCTTTTTTACTACAGGTCCTTCCAATCTGATTAAGACAATGCAGTTTTATTTCGTTAATTATCGACACTTATTTAATCATTTAAAAAAGAATCTACAAAAGCCGGCTATAAATTATACCTCTCGACGACAACTTTAATCGGAACTGGCTCGTTTATGACATACGACCCTACGCATCGCATTATATAAAAGCAAGCTGCCGCCTTTTTTTCGGTTAAAGAATACGTCAAATGCTTCTTCAAAATCTCAAGCTCGGAACTTTCTATACCTATTTCAAGAAACGAAGAAGCATGTGAAAATGACTGTTTTACCCCTGAATATAAACGAAATGTACGTAAATATGACGTACCGGTGGTCTCCTTCACAGAATCATAAGCGACCTGAAGATATTCGGAATCGGAACTTGATGATGCGTTTAGCTTCCTCTTAACGCGGAGCATTTCTTGATTGATTGTAGCTTCCAAAAGCATGCAATTTTCGTTTCCCGAATCGATCAGCACAATGGCGATCTCGTAAATTGGCCATTCTTTCACGTTGGGGAAATCACGTGATGCGTCTAGGCATGCAGCGATTTCGCACGCGTGTTGAACTGCCTTTTCGGTTATTGAAAGCTCGTTCTCTTCGGCAGTGTTCGACTCCGTTGGTTCGATTTTGATTATCGATTTCATGAATGCAATTAGAGGTGGTCTTATTACAACAGCCAGCTTGCAGAAATTCAGTAAATCGAGAAACGGTAGGCCGGCGTTCTGCTTTCTGTGGTGGTAATTGTACAGCAAAACAACTGCATGCATCTACGTAACGACAAAAGGAAAATAAATAAATGAAATCGACTCGAATTTAAAGTTATATGACACGAGACGCAAAATAAGAATCGGACAGAATTTAACATTCTTGATCAATCTTATACTTATTATTGTTATTAGCTTAGCAAAATGAAGTAGACAACAAAAATCGACAAAGACCTGTTTGGCAACCGAATTTTGGATCGTTTCCGAAGGAGGGACGTTGGAGAATCTCAAAGGCAAGAGAGGATCAACCAAAGTCTCGAGCAACGCTTGCACGACGTCCTCTGTGGGGCCCACCACATATGATTGCTCAACTTTAGCTGCTAATTCCATTGCAATGATTTCTGTAAATACAAACAATTAAACAAACACCTCAAATAAAATTAAAAAAAAAAAAAAAAAACATGAAAAAATGGAGAGAAAATAATTAAGTGCCTTCAAGAATGAATTTTTATTTATTTTTATAAATGGACTAATAACATACAGATGGAATCGAACATAGAACCTCCGATCAGAAAAATGGCGGACAAGCATTCTAATTAAAACAGCAGATCAGCAGATTTAAAGATCATAACTTTATAAGGAACCCATAAAAATAGGGGGCCCTAGCTTAAAAAAAATTACAGATAACAAAAGACAAAAAAAAAAAAAAGAAAAAACCTGCGGTATGTTGTGGTCCTTGGTTTTCTTATGTTCGAATCCAAAGAAAAACAAGTACACAGCAAACATGCACGAACAAGAACAAAACACACATAACGGAACAAAACAACAACACCATTTAACAAAAAAAAAAAACACGAGATCGAATTTAAAATAAAAAATGCATAAGAAAATGGGATTTACCAATCGAATCTCGCACGTGAAGGAGGTGGCAAATGAATGTATCTCTCTCTCTCTGTGATATGGATTTTCTTGAAAAGGGGCGAGTGAGGGAGGTTTTATCTGTTGGGGATAGGGTGTTGCTTAAAAGCGGACAATGAGCAATTTGCCAGTGATGCTGAGGTACTGTGACTTATAATTGTTTATTAATTAATTATATATATGACTAGGTTTGATTTGTTTAAGGTTGTTCACTCCTATAAAACGGTTCGACTTCTGCTGTTGACTTTCACTTCAGACTTGACTTCAAATCAACAATTATTTTTTAAATGAAAGAAGTATTAAATAAATAATTGTCTTGGACTGTTGGACACCGTCTTTATTTTTATTTATTTATTATTGTAGAATGGAATGCTATATTTAATTGAAAATGAAAATAATTCAATTTAACTTGGGCCAAAACTTTAAGCCCACGAATAGTACAAAATTTGCATTTGGGCTCTTCAAATTATAAATCAATATCATGCTGTAAGCATGCCTATAACTATTTTTAGTGAAAATTTATTAATTTGCCATTCAAATTATACATTTTTTAACACTTCGCCACCCAATTAATGTGTTCTTTTTTTTTTTTATATCACTTTGGGGTAAATTAAACGGAGATCGAATGGGAACACAGGGTAGAACTCTGGACGCGGGTAATAATGCGATCAAATAAGACAAACATTTGAGTGAGTCACGAAACCTGCAAACCTAAAGTACGTGAACTAAGTCGGGGTTGATTTGACAAAAGCTCATCCGACGCTCAAGTCAGATACTTGGACAATGAGACAGATAGAGAGATAGAACTCAAGAGATTATTTTGAAAATACATTTTACCATGAGCTTGAGGCCTCTTTTTGATGCTTAATTAGTGGTATAATCATAATTAAATTATATAACTTTATTTAAAACTAGAGTATAACTCTAGTTAGATCTTAATCAATATGTTGGGGCCAAACACTTGATTGAGAGACTTGTTGGAGGAATTTGAAATCCATAATAACAAATTCCTTGGATTTGTTTGGATTGAGGGATTTGGGGATGAATTTCAAATCAACACCCCACTTTTTAGTTATTTTCTGAGTAATTAAGATGGATTTCCAATGACTCCAAATTTCAAATCCCTTCATCCAAACAAACTCTTAAATTTTGGGCCCTTAGCTGCAACTCAGTACACATAGATATTTAATGGGCCTACTATTAGGCCCAATTAGGAGTATCACACTTGTTCAATCAAAGTAACACAAGATTTGTGTGGGACCATGAACGATCAATTTGCAACGAATTTGAACCTTTTATTCTTCAGATATTTATCATGTCAATAAATTTGATCTTTATTGGTGAGACACTACCCTTATAGAGATGTTGTACATGAGTGTCAAATATGTTGCATTGAAATTCGAATTTGGGTCATTTAATTTCGTTCTTTACTGCACCCATCAACCATAAGTGGAGTCAGAATTTTAGTTTTTGGGAGCCGAATGCATTAAAACTTTTATGAAAAGAGCCAATAATATTAGGGTGCATTTGGATGGAGGGATTTGGGGGAGGGATTTCAAATCCATAATAACAAATCCCTCGGGCTTGTTTGGATTGAGGGATTTGGAGATGGATTTCAAATCCCCACCCCTCCTTTATAGTTGATTTTGGAGCAATAGTGATGGATTTCAAATGACTCCAAAATTGGAGTCATTTCAAATCCATTCCCCAAATCAAATCCCTCCCCAAATCCCTCCATCCAAATGGACCCTTAAATTATATACACAAATTGTTTTAATTATTTACATAAAAAAATAGAGATTCGAGAATTACTGATAGGGGATAGCCTCGAGCCCTATACTGGCTCCGCCACTGCAGCGACCAACTAGACGTGGAACAAATTTTAATGTGCTTTAGAACTTTGAATTGCTTCACTAAAAAACACACACACACACACACACACACACACACACACACACAAAAAAAAAAAACCAAAGAAAAGAGAAAAGGGAAAGAAGTTTGAATTGGTATTGGGTATTGAAGAAATGTGTCAAAAAGTAAACACCCTAGTCTCGACGAAATTGATAAAAATAGTAAGAAACACCTTCTTAGAAAGTTTGACAGTCATATTATTATTACCTAAAATCCTCAACTACAACATACTCTTGCATTAAGCATCAACATTCATAACAAACAACCGACAATTCCAACAACAAAACAGATGCACAAACTACTTCTCTAAGATGAGAGAGTGAGAGATCTAGAGAGAGAGAGAAGTTAATTAATTGTGTCAACATTTCTGTAAATGTGTTGTTTTGTGATGATTAAAATATCCATTATTGTTTCTCATCAACCAAAATCTCTCAATCTCCTCTGCTTTTCTCCCTGGAACTCTTCCAGCTATCAATGCCCACCTTCATAATTAATTAACAATTTCATACTCAAACTTTTTACTACAAACATATGTATAATATATATATATATATATATATATATAGACATGAAATATGAATGATCCTTACTTGTCTCCGACAAGTTTGTGCATTCGTATAATGATGTCTTCTTCTTGCGCAGTCATTTCGATCAACTCCCATTCGACACTGCTCACTTCTGCACTCACCAAAAAAAACACCCACAAATTCAAAACCCAAGTGTAAGAAAGAAAAGAGATCAAAATTCAACAAGACAAATAAAAAACCATACCTTCAAAGAAACAATTAGAATCTTGAATCTTGGGATGCTTTTGCCTATACTTATCCATGAGAGTGAGCGATATTTTTTAAATTATGGGAATAAAAAAAAAGATTGATTGATGAAAGTGAAGTGGCTATAATAATAAGACCCCATATATGTATATATACTATATTATACATATATATATATATAGTGAATGTATAAAAGTAGACATAGTTGTGTAGGAATGAAAGGGTAACTGATGGTCTGGTCCAACCAAACTAATTTCCAACGTTTGACCAATAGGTGCTCACCATATCATAAATAGTTGCAATTACCTAGCTACCACCTATATTTGTTTCTAATTATATTATCTTACTACTTTCCAAATTTTATTTTGTGTATGATTTACAAATTACAATTTATTTTTTTCACATTTAATTTATATTAGAGAGTGCCCTCAAAAAGTAAAGAAAATTAAAGGGTTTATTCAATATTATATACCTGATGAAGTACATCGCGTTGTGGTAGAGTCAGCATAAAAAATCGTGTATAATAGCATTAACGACTGTCCCTAATTTTTTTTTAATATATTCGGTCCTCCTGAATTTAAAATTTTGGCTCAGCACACATCATTGGTGCCGGTGTATAAATGAATAATAGATTTTTACCCAATGAGTACAAAATCATGAGATTGGAGTAAGAATAAATATAATGAAGAGAGTAATATTATAATGAAGTGCGTGTATATATTTATGGAGATAAAATGGGGCCAATAAATTTTACTTATTTTGAATGAAATGGACGTCAATCATATCCACTTATCCACAGTTGTCTAGTGATTAATAATTTGGATAACCACGGCTGTAGGAAAATGACAAGGAATTAATGTTTATTAAGTATGAATATGGGAAATTAAACATGTCATATTTCAAGATTCCAACTTGTAAGTTTATCTAATCAAAATAAAAAATAAAAAAATTATTTTAAAGTAGTTAATTCGAATTGTATATTACAAGTTGTAAATGGTGCTACCAAAGGACAAAATGGTGGACAGTGTTTTATGTGTGGTTTGGTGAAGAAAATGAGTTGAGAAGAGACTAACTGCCGACAAGGTGGAGAGTCTCTTTTCCCATTTGCTCATTGCTCTTATGAATGATATTATATAATTAATGGTTGCAATAAACCATAAATTCAGGGGGGGGGGGGGGGGGGGGGGGTGTAAAAAAGGAACAATTCGGACACAATTACAGAAGTTAATGCAGTTGAGGTAATAAGGAGTTTGAGTTACAAGGTTTGATGCTTACTATGTAATGAATTAAAAAGGGGCAAAAGTTAGTCACCCGAATCGAGACAGCCTTGTTGCATTGTAAATGTCAGTGCAACGGTCTCGTTCACCCCCAAGGCCGCCCTTTCCCGCCAATTCTCCGGGCCAGCTCGAAATCCTTTTTCACTGACAAATTAGGAATAAAAAAATCCAGAATTAAGATTGCAGTATTTAGTAACAAGTTGACGAGAAATTGAGACACACAATAAGCACAAGAAATCCAGTTCACGATAAGTACCACTAAACAATTAACGATACGGGTATTATAGTCATTTTCATTTTATTTTTTTGCTGTACTATACGGGAGTATTGAGTTTGCAATCAACTTCCAAGAACTCGAGAAACTGAAAACTATAGGCTATTACGGAACCACGTGAAAGTAGACTTGCAATCATCCTTTCACATGTATGCATTACGATGATAGAAGATAGGATGACCATGCGTAAAGAATTGCAGTTGCAACTAATGAATGCTACCCTTGAAAGTTGGGGTATATTTGTAATTAACCAAGAAGTAACCGTAAATTGAACAAGTAGAACTTACTCAGGGTCACGCGCTTTGCATGAATAGCACACAGCATTGCCTCTCCAAACAACTCGACTATGTAATCCTCAGCAGCCTAGAACGGCAATCGGAAAGGAAAAAAAAAACGGTAACAATAGTGAGATTCGGCAAAATTAAAACACGAAACATTCTTATTCGTGATTTTCTTGATCAGAATACCATGGAAATAATATGCTTTGAGGATCAAGCAAATAATATATAATGCAGATTATGTGAACACAAAAGCTGGGCAAAGCCTTAGAATGGAAAATTGGATAGACAATCGACATGCAAGAAAGTGATAATTAGGCGACAGAAGGGAGTCCGAGAGAAGTGGTCCCCTAATTTGGGTGAGGGTATTAGCCATGAAATGGTGTAATTACCAGGAACGAACAACGCAAATATTAATTATTTGGTGGGAAATTAAACAAATCGTCAGATTTCATGTGTGTTATGCTGAATAGTTCTTCCACAGGAACAACTGGTTCAAAGCATGCGCATTCACATCTAAAATGCAAAGACGTAAGTATACAATAGGGTTCGACTAGATAATTAAACGTTTATGCTCGAACGTTCTCTAACACAAAAGAGGAGATGTATTGTATACCTCCTGAAGGGCAACTAAGGCTTCTGCTTGCCATCGTGTAATGTTTGGGGCATAGGCGAAGCTAATCTCTCTTAGACATGGCCACGGGGCGGGTCGGGTCCGGGTCCGGGTCGGACCCGCCGGGTCCGGGTCCGACTTTTCGGGGACCCGAAACCGACCCGCGGGGAGGCGGGTCCGGGTCCGGGGCGGGTCCACCCGGGTCCATCCGGGTCCGGTTCGGGTCCGGGTCGGGTCCGGGTCCACCCGGTTTTTCAATATTTTTTTTTTTTTTTTTTTTTTTTTTTAATAAGAAAGGAAAAAAAACTTATATTGAAACTTGAAAAAAGATGATATTAACTTTAAATTCAAAATAAAAATAATAATTGAATTTAAACACTAAAAAATTTTAGAAAAAAATGAAACGATTAAGACTTTGAGACGTAAACTAAATAAAATTAAAGTTGTGAAGATTGAATTATGGGTATTTATAAGTGAAAGTAATAAGTGAGAAATTTTTCAAAATTTCAAAATTCAATCTTTCTTTTAAATTAAATCGTATTTTTTTATATTTTTCAAAATTAAATATATATGCATTTGTTACAAGTCGAGATTTTTGATAGTAATAATAGTCAACATGAAAATTAATAATTTATAAATATTAATAAGTTCTTGTCAACAATTGAGGTTAATCGGTTTAAATTTGTTACTAGTCCAGATTTATATTTTTAAATAATCATCTTATGATAAGATACTCAATAATATTAATAAGTTCTTGTCAACAACTGAGGTTAATCGATTTAAATTAATTGAAATGAGTTATAATCTATTTTTTTTAAATAAACATATTATTTTATTTTTCATTCGATTTTTTCACACTATCGATTTTAATAACATAAGTGAATTTGTAATAAGTCAACGCATTTGTTTATATATTGAATTGATTCAATGCTTTATATTTTTCAATAGTGGAGATTACATTGATATAGTAATTAATAATAGATGTTTTGATGTATTGAACCGTGATTCTATATATTTTTTTAAAAGTTTCTTATATTGCATTTGTTAATTATTTAATTAAAATTATTTAATAATAATTAATATGAGAAACTTTTTCATAATTTCAAAATTAAAAAAAAATTCAAAATTCAATCTTTCTTTTAAATTAAATCGTAATTATTCATATATGCATTTGTTATTAGGGGAGATTTTTAAATATATATGTATTTGATATTAGGGGAGATTTTTAATATTAAAGATAATGAACCTCACAATTAATAATTTATTAACATTAGTTATTCAATTGTTATAATTATTTTATAGTATTAATTATAATTATATATTTATAGTTAGGAGTAACATTGCAATAAGTAACTTTGCCCGGGTGGTTAGTGCTCACTAATCCACTCGGGCCACCCGGGTTCGAACCCCAGAACCTGCATTTTTGATGATTATTCATTAAAAATCCGGGTGGACCCGACGGGTCCTCGGGTCGGGCCCTCGGGTCCGGGTCTCCGGGTCCCCCCGCCGGGTAGACCCGGCGGGTCTCGGGTCCAAGTATTTGGGACCCGAAACCGACCCGTATATGGTCGGGTCCGGGTCCGGGTCCATGGTCAACGTGCCGGGGCCGGGGCGGGTCGGGGCAGTCAACGGGTCGGGTTCGGGCCGGGTCCGGGTCAGACCCGGCCCGTGGCCATGTCTAATCTCTCTCACCTGTTAAAACGGGAGAATACGTGGTTCAAAAAAGTTCTGGTAAATATTTAATTTTAACAGCAAATAAAAATCATGCTACTGAACACGACAATCACCGATGTTGTATATCGTTGTCCAATTAGAATAATAAGTGATATTTGGAAATATTACAGTTCTAATGAATGGAGCAGCAGGAATTAGAAGGTTCCAGGACTTCTGATATTTCCGAATCTCTCGTAAAGCCACAGTCCCCGGCTTATTGCGCCGCTTTTTCTGTGCTTTTCCATCACTCCTAGCTGAAAAAGGAAGAAAAACACACACACACACACACACAAACAAAAAAAAAAATCGATCGGCATTTCCTATAAGCTGAACTTAACTGAAAGTGTAATAGAAACGAAATTGAAACAAAAACCCAAAGAAGGAAGATGAATAATTGAGAAATGGGAAACTAACATGGTGTAGCAGTTGTGCCTGGGCTTCTTCTTCTTCCAGTCGACTGATAAAACAAATTGAAAAGCTCAGGTTACAGGAATTATAAATACTTAGAACTTGTAAAACCATGATTATTCGATCGTACCTGAGGCTGATGAGTTGAAGCTGAAGGATTATCTCCTGCAGTTCAGATTTCAAATCGGGAAAAAAAAATAAAAATTGTTAGGGTTCCAAAAATACAGAAAGAGGGAAATAAATTAGAACTTAGTGGAGAATGGTTCTCACCGGAGGATTTCTTGCGAGGGCCTTTTCGGGCGGGCTGTTTGATTCTCGCCATGAATTTTTGTTTAGAGGTTTCTTCTGGTGCTGAGAAATGAGAATTTTGTTTTTACGGGGAAAATGTTTCCCGCTTCGCTTTTGTTTTTGAATAATTGTTTTTTCATTCAAATTGTTTTCTTTTTTTGGGAATATATATATTTTTTTTTCATTTTATAGGGAAATGGAATGCGAATGAAGTATGTAACGTTTATAGTCAAATTGCCTCCAAAATACAGAGTATAAGTAGTACAATCATCATCATAGTCAAAAGGGTGTGTCGATGAGATTTCAGTTCGTTGGTACGACGAGAGGTGTGAGAGATAAGATGGTCGGATTTTAAGATTAGAAAGGAGGCGGTATTGAAATACCTCGAATGAGTGGTCAGGATGAAAGATTTGAGAGTCAACGATCAAGATCAAAAAACTTCATCAAACGGGTTTTGTACTATTTGAACGAAACGTGTTAAACCACCTTAAGTGGAGATCGGGTTAATAGAGGGAGTTCTTGATTAATTCATTTTGGACCCAAAATCCAACAGTTTACATACATATATACATATACAAATATTTCAAAATCAAAGATCAAATTTAAGATAAATACTTGGATATTTGAATAGCTTTTGTTATCATGCATGTACCAATCACATCTCATGTTACATTGAGGGAACCAATTAAAACAATCATTATTACATACAAAGAATGAGATCCCAAAAACTAGAAACAATCTAGGAATACCACAAACATACTTTCTCTTGCATATAGATATACTTATATAGTCTCTCAAAAACCTCGTAGTACGAAAAGATCATAGATTGAACGCGTAAGCATGCAATCAAGATCCTACGGCTGTGATGGTATAGGTGACGATGGAGGCTTGAGATCCGGATACTGCAAATCAAGAAATAAGAGATTTAAAATAAATTAAAATAAATAAATAAATTGAGATTACCAGAAGAATTTACGTTGGTATATGGAGATTGTGGCCTTGGAAATGCAGGAATAGATTCTTTTACAGGTTCTTCTGCTTTGGGGACAGAGTTGACTTCTGGAACTGCTTCGGGGACAAAGTTGACTTCTGGAACTGCTTCTTCGACTTTCGGTGGATCGATTTTTGCTTCGGGAATAGGCTCGGGTTTTTGAGGAGGGCTTTCAATCGGAGTAGGGGCAGGAAGAGCTTTGCTAGTAACAGGTGTTGGTAGAAGAGCCTTTCCGATTTGCTGGATATATAATTAAATTAATTCAGAAAAAAAAAAAAATCAAAGCAAATTAACCGTTATAAATGAAATATAGGAATTAATCGTTCGATTTTTCAAGATTTTAACTTTATTATTATTACCTGAATATCACCCACAAGCTCTTTGGCTGCAACTTTCGTGTTCAAGACCTCTTCAAGCTGTTGTATTGTTTGCTTTCTATCCTGTTAAGGCAAAAACAAATGTTGTAACATATTTTAATAAGGTTGGTAATGTCGAGAATTTCGAAAGAAAAAAAATAATAATTGAAGAGTGTAATAATAACAAACCTCTGCAAATAGGAGTTTCTTGCTTACAAACTGAACGAGAGCAGCCGAACCTAAAACTTGGAGAATTGTTTCTACCTGAAAACAATCGATTTTTTTTTCAAGTAATCGATAATCCTTAATTAGTCCAAAACACACATAAATCTCGATTCTGTTACCTCTGTAAAAGCTAATAATCCAAGACCAGCAGCAGCAGCAACACCAAGTGTTAGAGACGCGAAATCAGAAACCTCCTACAAATCCAGCTCGGAGAAGAATTTACAATTTATATTTTTATTTAACATAAATTATATTATTTTCATGAATAAAGCAGTATGAATATTTAGTTACCTAAATCAATATCCTAAATTAAACTATTGGATGCTTACCCCTAAACCATCGGTCAGGTTACTCAGGTCAAAGCTGAAACCCTTCTTTGGAAGTGTCCAAGGAAGGCCACTGCTCTGCATAAGTTTTCATCTATTAGTAAGCCTCAAACGAGCATTGACTAACGTCGAGCTACAAATTTCTTTTTATTATTTTTTAATAAAGAAAAATAAAAAGGAGGCAGCAACTAACCTTCCATCCTCTAGAACCTTCCACACCGTCTTTGATTGCGTAAGCGGCTTTAAAGCCGTTGGCGGTTGCCAGCTCAGCAACAAGTTCAGAGTTTCCATCAAATCTGGCTTCATCACAATTCACAGACATCACATTTGGCTCTAAAAAAATTCTCTAAGTGACAACTAATTTAAAACGGAGGGAGTATATTTAAATATACGAAACCCCCCCCATGAATCAAAGCAATGCAGATCAATATTCCTACATCCTAGGAACAACAAATACAAGTCAAAGAATTAATTTGCATAGTATTTAGATTCACTACGACATATTTATAGAAAGAAAGACTGATTATTTGCAGTGTAATGAAAAAACGAAGTAATTACGAATAAACGAAAAAAAAAAAAAAAAAAAAAACAGGGTTCAGAATCATACTTGTCTAGTATGAACAATGTGGTCTTTTCTGGTTCCTTAAACTTCAAAGACAACTTATTCAAGAACCCCGGTTTGTCTTCACCTTGGTACACAATTGCCACCGCTTTCTTCTTCGAAGCTCGAATATCCGGGCTCCCTTCTTGCTTTATTTCCGAAATCGCCCTTATATCGACCAATTGAGCATCGGCATCTTCGGCCAATTTCGCGTATGCGTTCTTGGCTGTCTCCACACCCCACGCCTTAGGCTTGCCGCCGCCGAGAAGCTGAGAGACGAGCAGCGGCACCGCCAAAACCGCCAATCCGCCGCCGATAATGAGCGGATTTTCGGTTGCGAAGTTGATGACGTCATCAAGAACTCCGGCGACGTCAAAATCTGAGGTGGAGCTGGTGGAGGTGGTCACTGATTGCTGAAGGGCTTCTTCATATGTTAAGGCTTTGGCCAATTCGGAGCTTAGTACTGAAGAGAGGAGGACTATGCTTCCTTGTATGGTTCTTGAAACAGAGGAATTTCCGAAATTGGATAAGGTTTGATTCTTGAATTGGGAAATTGTCGGAAGTGATAATGTTTTTCTGGGCTCTGTTCTCTTTGACAGAACTGAGAGTGGAGTCAACCCAACTGCATTGATTGCCTCCATTTTCAACTGAATTTTTCTCTGCAGTTGTGTTTTTATTTTCTTAAGATCTGAACACCATGTGAGAGAAAGTTGAAGATATGCTGAAGCTAAAATTGTTGTTTTCACTTCAATGGTTGGAATTTAGCTCTGGAGTGGGGGGTAGTGGCTGACGTGGAAGGAAGATGAGAAATCTAGCGTGTAGTAGAAGGACACGTGTCATGATGGCTGATTTTTTTGTAAGAGATTGATCCACTTTTTGGGTTTTTATGATTATGTGGCTGAGATTTTTTTTGATGATGCAGTACTGTACACCGACTGGTTATGTACAAGCATAGTTAGGTTCTAGAGAACGGTAGTACATGAGAATAGCCAAAAATTGGAACTATAGTACATGAAATAATGAAAAATAAATTTACTGCTAAAACTCAAAATAAATTTATGAGCAATGCACTGTAAAAAGTTATCTGAGATATTCGAAGAGAGTATATCACAAAATATCGAAGAAATATTCGAGACCTTGACCGATTTCCCAGATTGAGATTCCAGCTGTCCAAGAAAGGGCTTCATCAAGCCTCGTTGCGATTGACATCAGTGATGGGTAGAATACTACGTGCTTGATATTCTGATTATCGATGTACAAGAAGTAATGTTCGGCACTATTCTTCTCCCAGTGCATTTGTGGCTTGTGCTGCTCCAACAAAGACAAATACTCCCTTCCAATTATGGGTCCACCACCTAAACCTGAAATCAAATGATTTTAGTACAATCTTCAAGTTGTATAAAATGGAATGAATTCCTAGATGGGGATGAAAATCGGATGGATCGGATCGGAACTAGTACTTCCAAAAAAATTCCAATTTTTCGGAAGTGGAAAACTAATTCCAATTCCGCTCCAAAATATTTCGGGAAAACCGGAAATCGGAATTTTTCGGATTGGAATCAGCGGAAATTTCAGAAAAAATCGGAGTTTTTGGAAATAGATATTAAAATCGATTTAGGATCGGAAATCAGAATCTAATATGTATTCCAATTCCGTTCCACAAAAAATCGGAAAAATCAGAAATCGGAATGAAAATTTTGATCCAAAATCGGAAGTTTTCGGATCGGGAACGGCGGAATTTGGAATTTCCATTCCAATTGACCCCTAATTCCAGCCAAATCAAACAAAATAGATTGCAAAAATTGTTATAGGACAAAGAAAAAGGACTGCCTTTTTTCTTCTTCATTTGTTTACTTGAAAATGTACTAGAAATTGCATTAGGAAGTGTATTATGAGAATTTTATTTATTTATTTATTACAATTGCAAACTCGTACGTACCTCCAGAGACAACAAAATCGTTCCCGTAAAAATTGATGCCAATGAAAATCATTTTGGCCAATTTCGGATTATAACCATTGCTGGAATCGAGGAGAAGCTGCAAGGTTGAGTGGATCCATTTTAAAGGAGCATTCGGGCCTGGATTTTGAGGGCCTGAGAAGTCGTAAGTCATAAGAGAGAATCCGTCCACGTCATCACCCAATACCCGAAGGTCATCTGGTCCAAAATCATATTCCTCAAATTTGTCTGAGCGAGGTGGACCTATAACATATACTAACTGCAAACTCTGGCTTATGTTCTGCTCCAACCTTATGGCATGCATGGCTTGTCCTAGCTGGACGATAAATTGCAGAGCCTGGACTTGAAAAATAAAATTGATTCCGTCAACAATATATAGATACTATTGCCCTATCACAATAAACTTATCCAGATAGTTGGATGACGAATGCATGAAAAACTAACATATAGTGACATATAGATCATTACAAAAACAAAAAAGAACAAAAAAAAAAAAAAAACCTAAGAGATTCAAATAAACAAACATCTTACCTTATCCCGCATGTCTGGATCGTGCAAAACTCCATAGGATGCCCATCTTGACCATGATTCCAGCACGATACCATCATATCCCATTTCCCTTTGAATGAGAGAAGCACCTTGACAATTTTAAGACATGACCGTATTCACATTAAGACAAGGGAATAGGAAAAGACAAGGGTTTTACTTGCATTCTTCTATGATGAGATTAATGGCTCTCTCCCTCTGTTTTTTCTTTTTCAGCAGATCCACGGGAATTGCTTCCAAAACTACCCTCGGCAAAATCTGTTCATCAAAACATGTAAGAGAAAAAACAAATCAGTGCTATGAATCAAATATTCAAGTGCTTGTAGTAATGCATTGTTTACCGAACCAGTTGATATGCATGAACTTACAATATTTAAGATACCTCATGTAGTGAGGGTTTTTTTTTTGTGTTTCAACTTCAGATATACGAACATGGAACTAAAGTTACATAAACGCATATACATAACAAATTTTGAGGAACCGATAAATAAAAGCAACAAAAAACCTGAGAATTTCCGTTACTTCTGATCTCTGAAATCCATCCTTTATCCGCATTGTGTCTCCCGTTCAAAACAAGTTTTGTCCCTTCGCTGGCAGGACCAGACATAACTAAGGTTAGTGCAAATTAGCAAACTGAAGTAACGTATAACACACTGCATTCAAAACAAAAGAGAAAACTTAAAGTCTAACAAGAAAAACAATCTTTACGAGAAGGGCTTGTCAAGTGCACATACCTCTTGAGTTCATACCAGACAGGCGAAAGATGAGTGAACTTATTAGTGAACTTCTTAGCCATGTCATACCCTTGCGAATTCCTGCAAAGTATTCGAGCAGTGGCATTCATTTATAAAGTCTCGAGCTTATGAACAGTGTGAACCGTTATTTGTGAGGCAGTTAAAACTTCGATCGGACAAAACGAACTAGCACTAGCTCACCATGAAAAACATGCCTGAAAACTGTCGATTTCCAATAGAATTAAACGACCAACTAAATATTTCCTGACAGCTTTTACGAAAAATAATAAAGCCTACTTCCAGAATTACCAAAAAACAATTATATAAATCCACAGCTAATGATAATCTTTAACCATATGAACTATCATAGTTTACAGAGAAACTGTATTACAGTGTGAAAAAGTAAATACCATGGGGTAATGTAGGCCAGAACAGGGTTGTTAAAATTCCTCCGACTCGAGTTTTCCGAAGTCCTCAAATTCTCCTGAAATTTGTTCAAAATAATTACAAACCATCACCAATGAAGAAACCAAAAACAACTAAGCAAAAAACCAAACAACTTTTTTTTATGAAAGGGGGGTAAATTAGCTCACATCGAGAACTTGCCGGTAGTTAATTTCTTCTTTGACGAGGCCTCGGCTGTACACGTACGTCAATTGGGGAGTATTCGAAAAGTATAGAATGTAAATCATACGGTATACTATTACAAAAATGGCAGGTAATGCAGCGACGGATAATATCACGGAGGTTTTGGCGATGGTGGTTCCGAGCTTGCGATCTGGTTTAGGTTTCGATCCTGATGACTCGCCGATGGTGGCTCTCTGAGTCGACTCGGATCGGCGTTCACGCTTTTTCGCCATCTCCGCCGGTTCAATCTCGCAGCCACGTGGCAGTCCCCGTTGCACTTCCGGCTTCGCTTTCTCTGTAGTGTACTTCTGAAAGTGTCGTGTTTTACTAAAGTCGCTGTAGTTGGTGTTACGATTTTTCATAAAGCGTTGTTGTAGATTTGGGCCTACGGTTATGGGCTTTCATATAAGAAATGTTCGTATATCTAATATTCTTAGCTTGGCCTTGGGCCTAAAAGAAATGTTTCATATTTTAGGAAATAGATTAATATATAATTTTCATTTTTCTCAAGTATTCTTTTATTAAAAGGTCTCACTAAATTTGGTTAAAATTATATTATGTTAAAACAAAATCATATGCAATGAAAATAGGATATAATTAGCACTTTCGGAAAAAAAATATATCGTATTTTTCAAGAATGAAAAACTAATTCAAATTCCGTTCCTGCCAATTTTGAAAAAAATTGGTTAATTTTTTTTCCAAAAGTAAAAAACTAAATTCAATTCGGTTCATTCGCTGAAAATGAATTGGGATTTCGATAATTTTAATGAAAAAATTGTGTCAGAATCGAAATATTTTTCAAATCGGAGTTGACAGAATTAGAAAATTCTATTATAAAATCAAACACATGCAGTTCAGTCCCTACAGACTTAAAGCGCGAATCAGATAAATCCCCAAATACAAACTTAAAGCGCGAATCAGTCCCTACAGACGTTTTATAGGCGGATCAGTCCCTACTGCAGAGTTTCACATGCAGTTCAGTCCCTATGTTTATATTATTATATTATTTTTTTCTCTCTCTGTCTCTCTCTTCATTTAATTTTTCTCTCTCTTCCTTTTTTCTTTCTTTTATCTTTCCTCTTTCCTCTCTTTCTCTTTCTATTTTGTCTTTTCTTTCCTTGCTCCGTTCCAATTCAAAACTCAATTTTCAGCTATTTTTCTTTAAACAACAAATGAAACGCCGCAAGAAAAAACTCGTGAAGAAAACAAAATGAAAAGAGGAAAGAGACCCATTCTCGAAGAATTGTGAAGGGGAAGAAACACGATTTGATTTTCTTTTTCTAGTCACATATTTAAAGATGTTTGATAGTTGATATAGGTTCTGAGAAAGACGCTTCTCGTATTAATTTTTGAAACATTTTGTGTTTTATGTGACTGCAGTAGTATATGTCGTATTAAACAATAGTATTGCTAGTGTGGTTGGATGGTGTTGAAATAAGAGATGAAAAGTACTAGTATTGCTAGTCACGTAGTAGAATAAATACGTCAACATAGTAGGCTTACGTCTAGAATCAAGTATATTTGGTTCAGTGGTGAAGTACGTGTTGTCTAAGTGAGTATCATGTCGGCATTTTGAGGCATTTTGAACTCTAAACGCAAGACCATTGTTCATCAATCTTAAAATAGTCATTTGAAATATATTTTATGTCCCTCACACACTCACTAATCACTAAATTTATTATGAAATTGGTACAATTCAATTCATTATAATTATGGTAGAATTTATTCTACATAGAAATGAATGCATTACACCAGTGATGCTCGCGTTGTCCATTCATAGAGTACGTTTCTTTCAATGAAAAAGTAGATGTTCTCCATTTATATGGTACGCTTGCTTTATATATATTATTTTGGAACCAATGCAACAATATAAACTCATTTTCTGAGGCATTCCTTCATTTTATGACTAATTACATGAAATGAGATAACGTGGGAATCCATCAACATCAATCATGGTAACATCTGAGAAAAATACTAGTTCTACATACAAGTCTTGTACTATATGTGAATATCATGTAGGAAATCAAACACATTTGTGGACTCCAAACGTAACATCAATGTTCACCATACTTCAAATACTCATCTAAAACATAATTTATGCATCTCCCATACTAATTCATCATTAAAGTGTCAAGGAAATTGGTTCAACTCAATTTATCACAAAATATAGTATGTTTTGTTCTACAAATTATAAGTACAATGTATAAACTGGTAAAGTTAGAGTTATTCATGCATATAGTATTGTGAGTTTATTCATAAAGTATATGTTGTCCATTCATATTGTACTGTTATATTCTTTATATTATTGTGGGGCTAATGCATCCATATAATATTATTTTAAGACTACTAACAAGAAATGAGATGATGTAGGAGTTGATCAACATAGATTATGGGAACATTTAAGGGCAATTTTAGCTCTACGCATGAGCCTATACACTTATATGAGTATCATGTAATAAATCCAACACATTCATGGTATCTTGTACACTTATATGAGTATCATGTATGAAATTCAACATATTTATGGCATTTTGTACTCCAAACGCAACAATAATGCTCACCAACCTTAACATACACATCTAAAACATAATTTATGCATCTCCTATTGTAATTAATCATTAAAGTGTCATGGAAATCGGTATAACTCAATTCATCACAAACTATAGTCCGATGTGTGAAACACGTAAGTACAGTGAATACACATGTGAAGTACATGTCTAGAATTGACACGTATCTTCAAATAAACTAGAAAATATGTGTTGTTCATTAGTATGGTACGCTTATATTATTTATATTAATTTGTGGCCAAGTCAACCATATAAACTCAAGTACTCATAACACAATATAGTAGCATGACTTCAACAGGTAAGTACAATTCATCAAAATATATGGTACAATATTTTCAATATAAAGTACGAGTAGAGCTGACCAATAATATTGTTAGCTATATAAAAGGACATATTCCTGCAACTACATACACATAATTACAATTATATCAAATATAATCCACTATAAAGTTCCACTACTAGTACTTCCAATACTCTCTTTCAACACCATCCAAATGCACTAGGAATACCACTATTGCATATGGCATAAACTACAACATCATCAAGAGTATTACAATAACCCTTTTTCCCATTTCTTGTATCAAAGTCATCAAACATCATACATCAAATCCTTGCTAGGACTAAAAATTCTTTGGGAACATGCTAATATCGCCGAAGAATAATACCCAAGAGAAGATTGTTCAAAATCGACAATAAATAAATAATCTTTACAAACTCGAACAACAAAATAACAGATGTTGGAACCGAGTTAATGATTAGGGGAAACAAGTCAAATCTTATTTCTTCTCCTTCACCATTCTTCGAAAATGGGTCTCTTTCCTCTTTTCTTTTTGTTTTTTTCTTCTTCTACTACCTTGGTTCTTCCTTTTCTTTGTTCTTGTTGCTTCATTTGTATTGATTTAGGAGTTTGTTTTCTTGCGCATTTTCGTGTTCATTTTCGTTTGTTGTTTGAAGAAAAATAACATAAATTGAATTGGAACGGACAAGAAAAGGAGAGAGAAAAGAGACATAGAAAAAAAGGAAAGAGAGAAGAAAGAGAAAAGTAAGAGAGAGAAAATGAAAAAGTATGTAATTTCAGATTAAAGTAAAGGGTATTTTAGAATTTTCACTTGCCTCTAGGGTCTAAACTGCATGTGAAACTTTGCATTAGGGACTGATACGTCTATGAAACGTCTGTAGGAACTGATCCGCACTTTAAGTTTGTGTTTGGGGATTTATATGTACTTACCCCTTGAAATTATTATTATTCTAATCTGGTTTCAAGAAAATTCAAAATAAAAAAACAATTTCAGAATGGGAAATGTGATTACAATTTCCAAAGTATCAAAATCGGAATTAAATGTTGGAATAAAGGCAAATTGAATTGCTTTAGTTTGGTTGTTAAGAAAGAGAAAGCAGAATTGACCACTGCACACCATTTGGGTGTCCATAGGTGTTGTCCACGCAGCCCCTCTTCTCCATGCAACCGCACATTTGGCTGCTACTCTTTGCACTTTCTCAATTGACCGTTTTGCCCCTTTAGATTCTAGAACCTTCATTTACTTAATTGCCCTTCTTAAATTGTTTATTTACATGTCACACTAATTAACATGGATGTCCTATTCATATTGTTATTTTTAGTGATTGATGAATCAAATTACTCCAAATTATCTTGAGTCGTTAATCGAATTAGCAACTTTCGCACGATTTTTTTAGTATTTTCGGAGTGGATCATAACTAATTAATTAGAAATATCGACGGTTTATAGTGTCATGAGAAAATTGTTAATTGATTATTAGTGTTTATTTTATTGAGGTTTTCTTAACTTTAGAGTTGAGATTTTATTTTTTATTTTCTTAGGTTATAGATTAGAGTTATTTTCAACCATTGTTAGTCTCTAAAAAGAGGGATGTCAAATAATTATAACCCATCTTTTGACATGGAAATAGAAAATGGCAAATTACAGTCCACGCTTTAGGTAACGTCAAATTATGAAGATAAATAAAACTCCTATCGTTTGAGTAATTACAATCACTCATCAACTATGTATTATCTTACAAAAAAAAAACTCTTCTTTCAGTAGATAAATTTGACACTGTAAAGATGGACGTGTAATAAAATACATAGTTAAATAACGTGATTGTAATTATCCTAATGGAGTTTTTTGTAATTTCACCTTACTTCAGAGAACGGCCGTAATTTGCCGAAAAGAAAAACACTAATTTTCTTGGGGTATATAAAAACTATTGTAGATCTATAGTTAATGCTTATGTTACGGTGCATCATCATTTCAAATCAAGAAAGAGGACTTGCATGGAATTGTACTAATACTTCAAGGGTAAAACCGTCCAGCAAAAAAAAAACAGATTCAAAGGTGGCAAGCCTCGATGTCCATGTGAGTTTATTCTCCCTAGACAGATTCCTCCCTGCACCCACCCCAACCCCACCCCACCCCCACCCACCACCTGTATATATATATGTGTGCATGTATGTATATATATAAGCCATTAACCATATATATGTATATATATATGTTTACATTTTCAGATCTCACATAAAGAAAGAAGAATCAAGAATGCAAATGCCTAAGAAAGTAGCAACTTTTTTCTAGCTAATTTGCAGAATATATCAACCTCGTATATACATACATGATACACACACAAATATACTGTATATATAGTTTTAATTTCTTCTACATTAATGTTTGTGCAGTTTCGTCAAGTCGTGTGAATATGTTCCTGTATATATAATTTGTGAAGCAAGAAATTTGGCTCTTCAAATTAAAAGGTAATGTGATGCTATTCCTTTGCGTGGTTCTTGATTTCTGTTGTTTCTGTTACTAAATTAATTACTATTTTTCTCCTTTTTAATTAATCAATTCTTGTTTTTATTTTATTCTTGGTATATATATAATATGGTGGTGCTCTTTTGAAATAATAATTGAGTTTCAAATTGAATACAATTTATTTATTTATTTATTTTTCGAGCCACTTGCATAACTACAATTCTAGTTGTCCTTATTATTGTTTTAATGTTGTTTTTCCCCCAATTAGTATGCAAAAAATATTTATACTTCCGACAAAAAAAGCACCTGAAACAAATATGGTTAGAGTAACCTAGTACTGGTAATATCAATGCTAATGAAGCCAAACAGGCGATACCCCCAAAGCCCATTTTCTTGGAATATACTTTCAAAGACTAGTATTTTCATTTCATGCGTGTGTGTGTGTGTGTGTGTGTGTGTGTGTGTGTGTGTGTGTGTGTGCGCGCGTGTGTGTGTGTGTGTGTGTGTGTTTTAATATACTTTTAACAGTATTATGTTTATACAAAACTAGTATTTCTTGATTGTGCATTTAACCGTATGTTGTGAAAAACGGCATCTTCCTTTCCGATTCTCGTTGCAACCGATGTCGATTTTTTGACCATTTTGCCCCTTGAAGAATTTCTTTATAAGTCCCCTTTGATTGTGTGTATTTGGTTTCAAAGAAAAATGAAATATCATTAAAAAAGAAAGGCGAATGCTAATCTTGTTGTTGATCTTCTCCTCTCTCAGGCTACATTAGAAAAGAAAGTGTTGTGTGTACTACTATTATGGCATACACTTTGTCTCAAGTTTCTAGTGTGGGAGGAGAGAGAGGCCTCCGCCGCTCGTTTTCAACCAATGATCTTCACCGGAGATCCACTATCCGACGCTCGTATTCGGACAATCATTTATGTTACTCGATTAGTCCCATAAGGGCAGCTTCGACAGCTCAGCAACAACCGAAGCTCAAGAATAGCCGTTCGATGGGATTCTTCAACATACCGTTATCGGGTGCAATGATTCCCGACACACTCAAATCCTTCCTCTTCGATCCCGAAACGGATAAAGAGGTGAACAATACAGAGGAGGAGGAGGAGCATAATTCTTCGAAGGAAAATAGTGATTGTGATGATGACGTGGACGAGATCGAGATCGACGGTCAGAAACGATCGAATTGGATCGAACGGCTCATGGAGCTTCGGAATAGTTGGAGATCGGTGAAACAAGAAAACAGTGTTGACGGTGATGAATTTGTTGGCGGTGATGGAGGAGGAAATGAAGAAGAAGAAGAAGGGTGTGAAGTGGAGTACGAAGAAGATGAAAACGGAAAAGAAATCGAGATCGATAGAGAAACGTTTTCGTCTTTGTTGAAACGAGTTTCTTGGTCGGACGCTAAGCTTTTCTCGCAGTTGGCTTTCTTGTGTAACATGGCTTATGTGATCCAAGATATGAAGGTAATAGTATTGAGTTTATCGCATTTAGTATTGATCATGTGTTATATCAAATTGCTAAAAAATCCTCTGTGTTATAAATATTAGCAAAAACCCCATTATAATGAGCCTTTTTTTGGGGGTAAATTGCTAAAAAAATTGAATCATGGGGAGTTTTTTAAGAATTAGAGGAAAACAGGGGCGACGAACGCAATAAGCCGTAATAGTACTATCATTTTAATCACATATTTTTTGTCTTCTAACTGAATAAAACATTGCATGCAGACAAGAGATTTAAGGAGATATTATGGACTAGAATTTGTGACATCTTCATTGGAGAAAAAAGCAGAAGCAGAAGCGATTAAAGAAAAAGTTGATCAAGATTCGACTCGAGTGTCCGTTTTAGAGACTACTATGAAAAGAGAAAATCCCGAGAAATTACCCCGTCTAAATTCATCAGCTGCGTACGAGATTGCAGCATCTGCAGCATCTTATGTCCAATCCCGAGCCAACGACCTAATATCCGAGCCTCAACTCGGTGAGAAAAACGATGATTGTGTAATGAATAACGGGGCTTCGCCAAGAGTCTATAACTCGGAAATGGCCGCTTGTGTGGCGGCATCGACTATGACAGCTGTCGTGGCTGCAGGGGAGAAGCAGAAGGAGGAGGCGGCAAAGGATCTTCAATCGCTTCATTTATCTCCATGCGATTGGTTCGTCTGTGATGATTCGAGCATATACACTCGTTGCTTCGTCATTCAGGTAATTTTATCGTAGCCCTTTGTCTTACATTCACACTTTTATAGTCGATGAAGAGAAATGATATAGCTTGACAATAATTTTATCATGTAGGGATCAGATTCAGTGGCATCATGGCAGGCAAATCTCCTCTTCGAACCGACTAAATTTGAGGTGAATTTTTTTGCATCGAACTTCGTTAAAAAAATGTCAAAATTTTCAAAGCATATAAACATTATATAATTTTTGAAATGAAAAATAGGGAACGGATGTGCTAGTTCACAGAGGAATATACGAAGCGGCAAAGGGGATATACGAGCAATTCTTACCGGAGATAAAACGGCACATGGCAAGATTTGGAGACAGAGCGAAGCTTCAGTTCACGGGACATTCGCTCGGCGGGAGTCTTGCCCTTCTAGTCAACTTGATGCTTCTAACAAGAAACGAAGTTGACCGATCGGCTCTTCTTCCGGTGGTTACTTTCGGGTCCCCCTTTGTCTTTTGCGGGGGCCACAAAATCTTGGATCGGTTGGGATTGGATGACAATCACGTTCATTGTGTGATGATGCATAGAGATATTGTCCCGAGAGCATTTTCATGCAACTACCCAAACTATGTGGCTCAAGTGCTCAAGCGTTTAAACGGCACCTTTCGCTCGCACCCCTGCCTTAACAAGAACGTAAGCATTTACTATAATACTCGAAAAAACAACAAAATCTCGTTAAAACTATTTTTTTAGAAGCAGAGGGGGGTCATGGCCCCCATGGCCCCCTATTTGTTGCCTCATCCTCAATACTTGCTTTTTGTTTTTTTGCAGAAACTGTTGTACTCTCCTATGGGAAAGATGTTCATTGTTCAGCCCGATGAGAAGTCGTCGCCACATCACCCACTTCTTCCTCAAGGTAGTGCATTATGGGCGTTGGACGATACTAAAAGCCCGTTATCCAACAGTGCTCTTCGGGCATTCTTGAACTCGCCTCATCCGATCGAAACTTTGAGTGACCCCACAGCTTATGGCTCCGAGGGAACCATAATCAGGGACCACGATTCGAGCAATTATTTGAAGGCGGTTAATGATGTTATAAGACAACGTACGAGGATTGTTATGAGGAAAGCAAGAAAACAGAGGAACCAGCTATGGCCACTATTGACTTCAAGATCACCACATGCTTGGAGACACACTTGTAATAATATAGAAGGCAGTAAGAAAGTATTGACTGGTGTTTAAAACAAAATCAGCCTGCAGTATGAGATGTTGAAATAGGTCAATTATTTTCTGTCTGTAAATTATAAAAATCATGAAACCTTGTTTATTGGTAATTTGGTATATAAATAAATATATTCTGTATTTACTGATTAAAATTATCATCATCACTGAAATAAAAGCAACTTAAATCAGACTCAGATGAAAAAGAAACTCTTGCCACCTAAATTTCTCTTCTGCCATTGATAAAGCTAATTAATACAAAGGGATTTTATCATTGAGCAACATTTCTGTAAAGGAACCTCAGAAAATATCCTAGTAACAAAAGTATAATCAAAGACACTAATCTCTAAGTGCAATGTTATTACAATGTGTGTTACACAGCCTATCATGGAGAACAGAAAAAAAAGGGTCAATGAAAATGTGAAAAATATGAGCAAACTGCCAGTCAGCTTGCTAATCTCCTTCCTTTCCATGCTTCCGGGTCTCTCGAGAGTGGACTTTTTACCGATTTTACAAACAAGAATCACACTGAATGGATAGCATTCTTGTATTGAACCGTAAAAACGTAGGGTACATACAATACAATACCTAGCTTTAATAACATGTTGGAAAAGGTCAAAATTAGTGGTGAAAATCAATTTGCCGTTTGGGAATCGGCTTTTCCACCACGATTTTAGTATGTTTGAGATGTGCAACATCCTCGTTCTTCAACCGATTGCCACTTTAATCCACGTGGCTTAAAATTCATCAAACCCTCCTGTCAAGAAAAATGATAAGAAGCTATAAACATCACAGTTTTTCGATGATACCTAGAAAAAAAAATACATTGAAAAATAGTGCTGATAGTCTGATTGATGAATAAACCAGCGGAAAATCTGTAACTAGCCACGAATTAGGTCCACAGCTAATCATTGCAGTTTGAACTAATCGTTCCACTAACCTCGTTTTTACAGATTTGTGAACAAATAAACATCATGTTTTAGGACTGCAGCAATAAATTCGAAAAATCATATACGTATATACATACAACAGCGCAAAAAAAAAAAAACCAAACCACCGTCGATACAAGTAATCACTAGCCAAGAAAATACAGAGCAGCTCCAGTTGTCTACTTTGCTGAACAAGTTACCAAATCTCATAAATCATTACCTTTGATGATGAGGTGAAGATGGTTGGTCTGGTGAAAGTCTATGGTTTTCGAGCACCCTGGCTCGATTTCCCTCGTTTAGCTGCAATTGCTCATCGCCACCTGGCAAGCCCACTTGACCAAGAGAACCAAACTCGAGCTGGTCGCTCTGAGAACCGTAGTTAGCAGCATTATTATGATCAAACGGATAGAACATCATAACAGGTGGAACAGAGGGTCCATTGGAAACCCCACCGGGATTTGTGGCTGCAAAAGGATACATGCTGTATGCCACGTTTTGAGGACCGTTTTGACTAGGATTTGAGCTCGACGGGCTGTTGTGCGACTGGTAGGAAGGAATTGATTCTTGTCTGTATGAACGGTCAGTTCGACTTTCACTAGAAGACGCACGATCAGCTCTTGAGTTTGATTTATCAGTTTGGCTGCTGCGGCTATTATAGCTGCGAGCAGCAGTTCGTTGTTTTGAATTAGCATTCCAGTTTCCTTCTCTGTCACTGTAGTTATCAGTCCTCTCGTGGTTATAATTTCCCCTTCGGGTACCAGACGCGTGTCGATCCCTGACAAAAACCTTCTGAAGCAAACGAAAAGGAAAAAATTAAGAGACAATGCTCAAATAGTTCCACATTTCAGCAAAATTCATAAATATCTAATCCATATCAAATAGTAAAAATATGAAAACCCCTATGTAGAATACTTCCCAGATCAATAACCACGCGTACCAAACATTAATATGAGAGACATATTTTTTGTTAGTTTTCCCAATGAAAGTAATAAACTATTTGAAAAAAAAGACTATAACACGGACAGATGCTGACACAATTCAAAACAGGACAAAAAATTATACACAAAGCAGACAATCAATCATCATAAGAGAAAATTCTTACAGGATTAGGTAAGTAAGTCCCAGTCCCACTGCGATATCTTGGCATATCATCAACATAGGGTTGATACATATTGGGAGGTCGACCGGAAACTGATTGGATGGGAGCCACAGGGACCATACGCTGGCCATAATTCGTCATAAGCTGAGAGAAGACGTTTGTATTGGCTGGAAAAGGTCTACCAGGGGTATCATATGGAGATCTGCCCTGCAGATAAACAGGAGGGACCATTACAGGTGAAGCGGAAGGATAGACTACAGGACCATGGTATTGCGGATTTAGACAACGCCTCCCAAATTCCAAGTTTTGATAATGGCTGATAAAGTCACTATTAAGTATATCGGTTTTTTTCTTTTCGGAAGTTTCGGTAGGGGTTGTCCCTCTCAAAGAACTTGAAGGGTTTAAATCCTCCGAAGCATCGTATTCACTGCTCTCCGAAATTTCTTCCCCTCCAAAATGGCCACTTGATGCATCAGAAGTATTGTACAGTGGAAGCATTGTTAGAAACGGGATTGGTGGTCCGGTAGGATAGAATGTAATCAGCTCAGAATTATCATCCGTTCTCTGTCTCGAACCTGGACGGATGAGCATTGGAGGATAGGCGATTGTCGAGTCTGATCCGCTAGTCTGAGCAATTTCAAAGCCGGGGATATTGTTCCTTTCCACAATTTCGGTACCCGTGTTCGATAAAGAACCCCATTCTTGGTCATCCTCCTCTGCCTGATTAGACACATGCTCAGACATAACTTTGCCTTTTCCATGGCTGGTTGCTAAATCTGTAGAAACTATTTTCCTCCCCCATTTCTCTTTCGTCGACTTGGGCGTTTTCACTGATGATCCATCCCATGAGCTCTCCGAAGAAGTTCTACTTCTCCAAGAATTGCTACGAGTGGCTGATGAGAACCTTGAATTCGCTGACCTTTCTTCCGCTTGAACCTCACTTCTTCTATCATCCTGGATAGGGAAGCTATCGCCGTTTTTTCGCGCAGATCCACGTTTTTCTCTTGTATGCTTCTTGGCACTACCAGAGGTACTTACTCGAGGTGGTGGAACATACTTTGAACCAGATGCCTGTGGTAGTGGTTTATCAGCAGATTGTGGAATGTCAAAATTGCCCCTCTCAGGGTCATAGCTGGGAGAGGAGTTAGCGTCTTGCTCCTGCCAGAAATTTTTGTCAAGTTCTTCTGAATTCTCATTGTTTCGGTCAGATGCTTCAGACGGTGCATTAATCTCAGTTCCAGGGAAATAATGAGCCATCTGGGGTTGAACTAAACCATGAGGAAATTGCATATTTGAGAACTGTGGATCAATGAAAGGAATATTTGGAGGAAGAAATCCTGGATGATTTCGTTGATTGTATCCCATCGAAGCAAAAAAAGATGGCGGGATTGAGAAAGGTAGATGACCCAAGTTTAAATTGAACGGAAATTGTCCGTTGAAACCTTGGAGTGAAGCAGATGCCATCATGTTCACCATGTCTTGTTCCTCCTGCTGGTACATTACCTGTGCTGCAGAGGTGGACAAGAGCTCTTCACTTGAACCATCCAAACGTAAATCTAGATGATAGCTGTTTAAACCGCTAATGGAGTCAGAAGCAGCGTCAAGACTTTGTTGGGGAGGAACATGCTTCAAAGATGAACTAGTAGGAGTAGCACGAGCATTTGCAGCTTCTGCTTCTGTGTTACGCTGTACTCGAGACGAGACATTACCATATGCATCAGTAAGTTCAGGACTAGAGCGTGTTCGAGCAAAAAGAAACCTGCCCTGAGTGTCGTTCACCAAATGATCAGACTCCATACCTCTCTGAACTCCGTCATTAAGTAAAACTCGATCAGCAGGGTTTTCTCTTCTTCCACTTTGATCGGTAACTGGCATACTATTCAAATTTTGACTTTTCAAACTTTGCACGTGAGAGTTTTGATTTCCATTATTGCCACTAGTATTATTGCTAGAATTCCCAGATTCATGACGACCATCTGGAGTCGATAATCTCGTGCGTGATGAGTCAATCTCTGGAGCATCAGGCCTATGACCACTGCCATGCCTCTCCCATGTATTCATGAAGAACTGATTAACTTCTAAAACTATGTTTTCTGTCTGACAGTCCAGTAATCTAGCCAGTCTCTTAGCTCCAAAAGCAAATGCACTTCGAATCCTATAAAAATTACCTGAGAAAAAGATACGATGATATTCATGTTCACTAAAAATGAGGGAATCAGGTAGATGCAACAGATACCCATGTACTCCACCGTACGCCAAACAGTTTTAGTGATGAGTTGAAATACTAGTAAACTAGAAGAATATGAATACGTAATACATATATAGATCAGTATAACAAAGAGAATAAAGACGATAATAAAGATCAGACGTAACCGTGAAAGTAATTAATATCAACTAAAGAAAAGAAACCGAGATAGTCACATCCAAGGTTACCTTTACTAACACTGCGTCCAAGGTTATTGTTCACACGTAGTGGATCAATAACATTAAAATGCTTCGAAACAAACGGATGTCCATTATTTTCCTGGCCACCTTGGAAAACAGCATATGTATTGCTACAAGCATTAAGAAATACCTTGCTGAGTAGCAATTCTCCACCGTCCTTTCGAGGAGGTTCCGCTGTAAAAAAGTTGCACGTCATATCCATCAGTAAGGAATACTACATTTCCTTGAACATTAAATGAAAAGTTCCAAGATTCTATTACCAGTTATATCGGGTAAGGAACTAATTGGTACAGGTCCCCATAAGCTAACACAAAAATTGTCCCAGTCAAAATTGCTGAAGAATTCCAGAAAACGATAAAGAACCTGCAAGAAGGCGACAAGGTTGTTTCAGAAGGGCAATCAGGGACAGAGAGTTGGACATATACATACATAAGAATTAATTCACCTCAAGAGGTCCATGAAAGGTATTGTTGAACACGTGAAAGATGTAAAGAACTAAAGTCTCCAGGGCATAGGTAGATATGAGTCCGTGGTGGGCACCCAGTATACGGCTTTCATAGTAGCACCACGCTTTAATCAAGATAATACTTCGCTTGAACAAATGATTCTGATTTATTAGATTATCAACCTAGGAAAGAAAACAAGGAAAGTTTTCTTCAGATAACAATTTATTCAACATCGAAAATATTGTTATCATGAGAATTCATGTTCTGTTTGCGTTAGTTAATATAATACTACTCACCTCGACAAGGAAGCAGAGTGTACATAAACCACCAACTTGATTAAAAGATATGTCCACCACAATATTTTCTACAAGACATTTAATTATTTTTACCTGCAACATAAAATAGGATGAGACCAAACTAATATTATGTAACCGTAGGAAATAGCAAGAAAAACCTAATAGAGACTTATAGATAGAAAGTTCAGCAACTCTTTGGATAAGTCACTGCAAAACAATAAACCTGAATTTATGGGCAAACCTTCATCCTAATATTGAGGTCTAAAAATTCGACAGTCGCTTGTTTCAGTTGCTAGTAGTCCTCTCTATTTCTCGCAACATTGTTGCAGATAGATAAAGAATAAGCGCACTGCGCACACACAAGAAGCACTTGCGACCCTCATGGTATTCTATTACAATACTACTAGATTGTGATGCAACCGAGGTGTTAAAAGTCAAGCTGACATAAAGGATGTACGAAAATAACAGACACCACAAGCTAAAAAGGGGAAAATTATACAAAAAAGATTAATCACAACAAGTAGTATAAGAGGGAGGGCATACATCTGCTTGGATATACTGAACCTCCTTCACATGAAATTCAGCATTCTCATTCTTTTCCTCATTCTGTAGCATATCAAGAACATGATTGGCCCATGTGTCTTTCAAAGTCAGGTCGTGACTGAATGCAGTCAAATCGATGTCTCCATCAGGTAGATAAGTCTTTAAGGGTACAGATCCAAAGGTACAGACCTGTGGTATTTGGAAAATGTCAAAAGAAAAACAGCAAGAAGAACTATAAGGAGACTGTACGAATATCATTAACGCAAACCTAGAACATTATTAAAGGGGGCTTGTACAAAATAAACCATTCCCATAAATAGCAGAAACGACATATTCAATCATCTCTGAGTTTCATGATATGTTATACGAGTTACTTCAATCCCAGAACCCAGAGAAGCCACTCTGTAGAATGATCAATTCAAATTATATTTGTGGGATGTCATAAAAATGGCTACTGTATCATTTATATAAATACCGTGAGCACTGTTCTATTCCTACAATCAACCACGTAGAACGCAACTCCATCTGACGATAAGAACGAAAAATTCCCAAGTTTACCAATTATATTTAGGTATCATATGCAATTACGCATATACTAGAGCCTTCCATCAGACAATTTAAAATCAAGAAAATGTAAACTATAAACACTTCCTCAATGGAATCCAAATATAAGCATTCCTAAAGTTTTCTAAGTAATCAAACGTTAAGCGCAACGACATTCTCAGTAAAGAAACCTTCAATCTTATCAAACTTCAGTGCAGCCACACAGACACAATAATTTAGCAAAAAAAGTATTTCCAGCCACTTAACACAACAGCATTCAACTAAGAAAAAAACACTAATCAACACCCTTGAATCATTCCAACAACCTGACAGGGGAAGCACTTCATAATGAGCCGTTGTACATAATCTGCAACGGCATTCCTTCGCTCCTCAGAAGGTGGATTGGGCTGAATGCAGTCGATGAGCTCTGCAGTCCTCTCCTCCGCTCTCATCCATCGGTCGGAATCGAGGGCCTGCATTACTGGACCTGCCCCTGGCAAAAGCCCATTTGGCAATGGCCCACCTGGATCAGCCCATACCTCATTTTCTCCCATACACTACTACCTTCTTATACACCTTACTAAAACTATAATCGACCCGGCGTATTATCTTTCAATTCAAACAGGAATCACAATTTTCTTCAGAAACCACCTACAGAATGTAGTCTACAACAAGCAAATGCAATTTTTACCCAATACACCACGTAATCTGGAGGTTTACGAAATCGTAATCAGAAGAAGAAGAAGAAGAGCCAACCCTTGTTACGCAAGAACTATATATTTACATATGACCTATATAAAGTATTCAACACCAACTGTTCTCTACCATAATACAGAAGTTCCTATTATCCCAAGAATAAAAATATCTAGTTGATCACGCCTCTGGAATAAAACCCTAAAAATTTCAGAAATATTCGCCGCAATGCTAAGAAAATCAGAAAACAGTTGAATAATAGAAAATATCTCGATTTTTCTTCCTGCGCGAAAAAGGAAATTCACGGAAAGTGCAAGATCGTCGAATTCCACACAAGGGGGGAAGATGAAGGGTTTGTCTATTATTTATTTATTATTTAATATTCTTCTTTGTGGTATGAGTATGTGAGATATTTCTGCAGGAATTGGGAAATTTTTTAGAGGAATCTTGAAAATTGCTTGACGTTTGTGAAGAATCGGATTTGATTTTGATTTTGATTTGATTAGGAATGTGCGTATGTGTGTGTGTTTTGTGCGTGTTCCAGTATCTGGAAATGGAGGAAGGAAATTGAAAAAGAGGGCGAATAAATGAGGAAAAAGATGATGAAGAGAAAAGATACAGGATTTAGATAAAATAAAATTAGTATTAAAAAATAAATTTCACGTACATTTTATTTGTTTATTTATTATTTATTGGAAAATAAAAAATAAAATGAATATTTGGGCCAAAAGGAGAATGTTATGGAATTGGGCTGTCCTAAACAATTTCAGCTAAATTATGGTAATTTATTCGAATCTTGATGTTGCTTAAATGGGCCAATTTGTAATTAGAGACATAAATTGGGCCTCCATATTTTTGTACTGTTAAATTTCGTTTGGTTGCCAAGATAAAATCAAATAATCTAATGAAATTCAATTATATTATTGGACTTTGATAAACCAATTAGAAATATGCCTAGAAGGCAACATCAAACCATGGTAACATAATATTTGCAGGACGACCCGACAAGTTATTGGGGATACCAAACATCAAACAAAGTCATAGTATTTAGTTAATCATAACTAATCTTCTCAACAAAACCAGGTCTAAAAGAATATACAAGAAGAAGAGAGCGAAGCAGGTGGGAGAGAAATGTAGTATTCCATATCATAAAGTGTGTACAAAGCAGTGCTTTTTATATAGTACAAGGAATTCCACTGAAACTCGCATCGATATAGCTCAACTGGTTCGAAGATTGGTAAGTTGGTGCATGATCCTACGGTTGAGTAGTGATAACAGCAATGTGAGAAAAATTTCAACTCCAATGATGGCTGGTTCCTTACGAGCAAACCCAAATTCGTTATCATAATGCGCGTCATTGAGTCATCATGATCTACCGGGTCGAGAAGAATTTCACCTTTTAATATAAGGAATTTCACTAAAAAATTACGTGATGGTGTCTCTTCATTTGGACATCCACATGGACATTTCATAGCAGAAATCGATTAATTTCAAAATTATATTTTTTACATATATTATAAAATATATATTTTTATAATTATAATTTCCAATTTATGAGGCAAAACAATAGAGAGCATAGTAATAAGACAGATGAGATTATTTTATTTTATCCCTCCCTTATGATGAGAAGCAACAAAATTGGCAATGTGAAAGTTTTTAAATGTTTAATAATTAGTGATCATTAAAATTGGAAAAGGTGCCTTTAATTTGGCTATCATTAATTATCGGTAAGACTTGAGAAAGTGCTGCATCTTGGCAATAATTGCAGACACACTTACTTAGAGCAATTAAATAAAAACCATGTGTGCACAAGATCAATTTTCAATTGGTATATGATTGTTTATTGCATGATGATTGTGAATATAAAATATAGTTCAAATTTAATATAGCCAAATTGGAATACTTACATAAATTTAAATAAGTTTATATTGGAACAAACTTAACACCTCAAACCTCAAACCTAGCTACTTTGATCTTTATGAATTATTATTATTATTATTAATATTATGAGCATCACATGTGTACCAAATTAATGGCAAATATCACTTTCCTATCAATGACAAATGCATCATTTTCATGCATTCTATCCACACGATTTTATTATTAAATTACGACACGAGTTCGAAAGTCTTTCTTTTTTAAATTTTGTCTCTTTTTTTTAGCAATAATTGTCTAAAAGTCTTATAACATTATGGTAAGAATTATTCTTTACTTTCAAAAAAAGTGATTGTTTTTTTTTTGTTTATAAAATGCAAATTACGATCTGATTCATCCGTTTCCACCGTAACAATATGTGAACCACAAAATGAAAAATTAATTGACCAAATAGTTTTATTGGTTATTTAAGGTAGGGGAAATAGTATAATTAAGCTAATATTTTTAAATTGAAAATATATATATTTTTTACAAGCAAGAAGGACCAGAACTTTCCTTTGCCTCCAACCGTGTGTCTGGCACATGAAAGAGGGTGGTGGACCATTTGTTGTTAACTTAAAAGTTTATAAACTTTTAAAAAATAAATAAACTTTTAAAAAATTAAATAAAATAAAATAGTGAGATGGTAAAGTACGTGAAATAAAATACAAATTTATTTAGAGGCGTGCTAAATCATACACTAAAAATTACAGGATCCCACACATAAATTAAAATATTTCTCTCCCTACCCATTTTTTCTTCCACTTCTCTCTAACTTGTTTTTTGCTCAAAATTATTCCCTTTTTCTTGACATAAAAACCATATATTTATTTTAAATAATTATTAATTTATTTATAAATCAATTATTAAAAAACATTTATTCAGTGTTTAATAAGTTTTTTTAATTATTGTTTTAATAGCTTAATAACATTAGTTAAATATTTAAATAATTATCAACAAATTATAAAATAATAAAAAAAAAGAAAAAAAAGAAAAAAAAAAAAAAAAAAAAAAAAACCTAACCCCACCATCCCCGCCGCCCAACACCCCACCTCCCCGCCATGGACGCCCACCCAGCTACCGATGTACGTTGCTTCTCACAGGCATCCGCCAATCACCCCAGACCACTCTACACGCTGTCACACACCACTGACGACCAAAATCGAGCGAAAAATGCAGTTTATTTTATTTTATTTTGTTTTAAGAAAAACTATAAAAACAGCGGTAAATTCGTGGAAATTTGTTCCATCCATGAAATTAATAGCTAATTATAGAACATTATTTTAAATGCAACTTTAATTTGCAAAGATTTTCCTCAAATTTCAACTTGTAATTTTTTGTGTGTGGTTTTGTCGTAGAATACGGAAGACGGGTAGGGGCTTCTTTTTCTGCGTTGGCAGATTTTAGAGAGAGAAAGTTTTTTATTTATGTGCGTGATTCGGTAATTTTCGTGTGAGATTTAGCATTTCAGTTTTTTTAATTGAGAACTCTGATTATTAAATAAGAGAGTGTTTGGCTAAGCTTATAAGATGTTAAAAGGAGCTTATAAGATGTTTTAGAGCTTATAAGCTCTTCCAAAGTGTTTGGTAATTTTTTTAGAAAAGATCTTATTTTTTTAAAAAATAAGCTGTTGGAGAGCAAATAAGATCTTTTTAAAAAAGTACCTCTACCCCACCTTTTTATTTAAGATCTTATTATGAGTAAAAATAGGAAATAAGCTAATTATCCAAACACTCTAAAAATTAATCCTAAAAATAAGATGTAACAGCTTATCAGCTCTTAAAACATCTTATCAGACGTAGGAGCTTATCAGCTGTTTAAAATAAGCTTAGCCAAACACCCTCAAAATATGAAATGCTAAATCTCTCACGTCAAAAGATATTAAAATCCCTTAAAGCTCATAATTAAAGACATGACCCAATATAATGGACTTATATGATGTATGTGGGCCTAAAATATTACTATTTAGTTAATTTTGGCTAATCTTGCCAACCAAATGAGTCTTAAACTCTTAATTAAAGACATGAGCCCAATTATAGGCAAATATCAATATACGCCTCCGGCCCATAAGAAAACTAACCAAGCATATAAATAGTGTAATTGTCGTTAGAGGCAAATTTATTGATATTTTAATCATCTTTTACGTTTTCCGATATTTCTCGATCTTTTTTTGGTAACACTACCGGTTTCTCAGTCGAAGAAGTTTCTTGATTGATGAGTTCCCGGGAATTTGAAGATCATAATTCAGATGATTCGCGTTGATTTATTATCGACCGCATCCCTATGAATTTGCTTTGATAGGTGAATTTCTCAAATGAGCAATGTTTAGAAACCTAACTGCAATTATAAAGTGCTTATTTCAAGCCCAACAATATTAGGACATAATTACTTGACATTTGTTGTTGAGTTTTTCTAACTTAAGATGTATGATTGAAGACAGTGGTCCAGGTTGCATTCAATCCATAGGATCTGGTAATAATAAATTTTAAAAAAAAAAAATCAGTTTTTTGATGGGCAAATGGAGATCTAGGAAGTGGGACCCATCAATTGAACACAAAAGTAGAGTTAATATATGATGGTTGAGTACATGGAAAAGGCCAAGAATACTATGGGCACCTAAAAAAAACAAACTATTGTGACAATTTGTGGTTTTGCAATTTGGTCCTTTTCTTAGACCCCCCTCATATTATTGAAACCCACCATTCTTTTTTGATAATTGAAACCCACCATTCCACCCTCCACAACACACACTATGGAGTATTTGTTACTTTAATTCATCAATAAAAATCAAGTTACTGGGACTCGACTCGTTCCGAATAAAATTTGTTCGGGCTAACTCGATTGCTCGTCAAATCAAGTTCAAACAAATCGACTATATTTGGTGTTACTTATATTTACCGTATAAACCTGGTAATTCTAACAAACCGCCACTTAAAAAAAATATTAAAAAGAAAAAAAGAATTCCTACCCACAAATTCGAATGCTACCATTCTTTTTTTTTTTTTTTCATTCATAAGAAATTGACATAAATATTCCTCCTTTCTACAATGCAACCTTGGTTAGTTGGTTCGATGAAGAGTTCTTGAATTTATACTTGTCATTTTTCATATTCAAGACACCTTTTTTGAGCTTAAATTCTGCAATTTTGGTTACCTGGGATTGATTAATTTGTCGATATATCCATAAAAGATGGGAAATTTCTAAGCATTTGAAGCTGGAATGCTGTTTGCAAGGGTATATACTGCTTTTTTTTTTCTTTATGTTCTTGAATGTGTGGGTGTTTTTCGGTTTCGGTTTCGGTATGTGTGGGTTTATTTTGGATATTTTGCTTACTACTGACTGTAATTAGTCGATGTTTTTATGGTTTTTTTAATTCGATTGTGAAATTATTTCTGTATTATTTTTACCCATTTTTAGTTTTTGGAGTTCTTTTTAGTGTCTTGTTGTTTTGAAATTGATGAAATGAAGTCTGGTGGATTAAAAAGCACGAATCTTGATTTGGAATCTGCTAACTGAAGCTACCAAATGTATATTCTTTTTTAGGATGATAGAATGTTAAAATTATAGGAATATTCTTTTTAGTCTTGGTTAGCTGATTTGTGTTCGTAATTTAGCTGTGGTAATGGTAGGAAAATTACGGGAAAAGAGGAATCTTTCTGCAAAAAGAATTACGGAGAAACGTTTTTTTTTTCTTCTGGAATCGATTGATGTTGCTTGTGGAATTTGGCTCCTTTCGATTATTCATAGTGTGATATAGTAAATGCGTCGTCACTTATCTTTTTCCGATTAATACGAAGGCTAAGTAATGAGTTTTCTTTCTCAGGTGGAGGGAGTGATTTAGTTTGTTGTTGTGGTGCATTCACTTAAAAGTCGAGACTTTTTGTTGAGCTGTACGATAGTAGAGCTTCATGGAGAAGCACAATCAATGCTCTTTTAGCTAAAAATGAGGAGTGTGCAGGTTTATTTCTTATTTCTTATTTTTATTTGTTTTTCGAAGAATGACCTATGTTTTATACTTTCGTATTTGATTCGTGTAGTTTATCTTTGAGTTGTTTTTTTTTTTTTGTATAGGATCAGTCAGACGCACAAGAAATAAAGCCGACTAATCTCGTTACACATGATTCCCAAAATGTACTACCGAATAATGCGAACGAAACTCCTGTACCAGACTCTGGATCGATTTCAGCTTCGAGCAACGACAATAAAAAAGTCTCCCGCGAAGATATTCAACTTGTAGTGATTCTATTTCTCTCGGTTTTCATTTTTCTTGATTTTCTTTTTTTGGATTTCTTACGACTAAATTGAATTTTTCGGTTGTAATATTCTATAGGTGCAGAATTTGATCGAACGTTGTTTACAGCTATACATGAATCGAGACGAGGTGGTAAAAACCTTACTCAATCGTGCTAGTATAGATCCCGGATTCACATCCTTAGGTAGGTAACTTCAAGAAGTTATTTGTAATTATTTGTATTTGCTATTTATTTTAATGGTAAAAAATGCAGTGTGGCAGAAGTTAGAAGAAGAAAATGCCGACTTTTTCCGAGCCTACTACATAAGGCTTAAATTAAAGAAACAAATAATCTTGTTCAACCACCTTCTCGAGCATCAATATCATGTAATGAAGTTTCAACCGCCTCCAAAAGTAGTTCCTATGGCGCCGATAATCCAGAATGGATTTCATCCAATGCCTGGTAAAATTCCCCGTTTTTTTTCTTTTATTAATAAATATAAGTTGCAATTATATTGATCATATATTACCGTCATTATTCAATGCTGACTATTTTGCAGTGCAGTCAACAATTTACCTATGGGGTACCCCGTTACGCAGCAGTTTCCGATTCCCGCTACGTTACAACATCATATGAACATCGATCCTATGTACCATGTTGCCAACGGTGTTCCTGCTCCTGCCAATTTTTTTCCGATGAGGAACGAGTGAGAATATTTTAATATAATTTTGCGTAATGTTTTAATTCTATAAAATAAGCAACCTCAAACACGAGTACTGAATTGTCTTTTTTTTCTTCGATGCAGTATGGCGATGGACACCTGTAGAGCTGACGTGGCACCTAATAATATTATGCCGCAAAATAATGCGATTTCGTCTATGCCTGCCAGCCCTGCATCAATGGCATCGAGTGGCCACTTTGCTTTTAGTGCATCGGAAATGTCGGGCATGGCAGTCGATTCTTCGGCTCTCGACACGGCTTTTACATCTGACGTGGCAAGTTCGGTTGGACTGGATCTTCATGCGGATAACGGAGCAGGAAATTCCGGAGATTCTCCGAGATCATTGGCTGAGATTCCGTGGAATTTTAGCTTTTCGGACTTAACCGCAGATTTATCGAACTTGGGAGGTAACTTTAGCAATAACTTTTTTTAGTATAATTTCTTGCAATATTTGTTGCTTTTTATTAATTTTTTTAAGTAACTATTTTGGGAAAATGTACATATTAGGGAATGTGAATACTTTTGGTTACATTATTGCATTCCACACCCCTGTATTTTCTCTAATTGTTAAAAAACTCCCCATGTTTTATTAGCAGAAAAACCCCATATGATTCAATTTCTTTTAGCAAACTACCCCCTAAAGATGCATTATAAGGCGGTTTTTGCGAACATTTATAAAACGGGGAGTATTTTTAGCAATTCCATATAATATAGAGGGTACTAAATGCAATAAACTCGATGTTTTACTATAGCTAGTGGGTATCATATAATTATTTTATATTGCTTGAATGTGTATGTTAACAGATAATTGAATAATATTTTTCGATATTTGATCAACGGTGAATACAGATTTAGGAGCTCTGCAAAGTTATCCTGGTTCCCCGTTATTACTTTCCGATACGGACATTCTACTCGATTCTCCCGAGCATGATGGTTTAGGTACGAGAAGAGCTACTAACACTTTCCTTTCTATTTATTTATTTCATTCGACTACTTTCTGAATTTGATCTAAAAACTTGTGGCTCGGCGTTTTGTTTTCAGTAGAGGAGTTCTTGGTTGATTCTGACTCTGTTCCGGGGCAATGCCCACCGTTGGATGAAGAGAAGCCGTTAGCATGATGAGAGAGAAAGCCGTGAAATCTCCATGCAAAATTTGTCGAATTTTCGTCTAGAATATTGAGGTTCTTGATGTATAATAATAATAATATAAATGATAATCATCGTCAGAATAAGAGAAGTTGATATTTATTTAAAAGGTCAAATGGGGAATAGTTAACAAGAGTTAGAAATTAGAGCTTTCAGGCAATAAATATATACATATAGCTCTATCTGCTGTTGTAGAAGCAGGTATTACTTCCCCCTTTTTTTAATTTATGTATTTACTGATTTTGAACATGTTTAATATGTATTTCAAATCAATTATATTTCATCATCTTGTCTTGTATTTTCTTGACCCAATTATTATTATTATATTGTTCTTTTTTTACTTTAATTTTTTTTTTTTTATTTCTAATCCCATTATATTATTTATTGTGAACAAAAATATTGGAAAATGATTAATTTGGACTCCAATTGGTATTATAAAAGATGTCAAAAAAATATTTACTATTATTTTTAATAAAGCCTTGACATTTTCTCTGGTGTACTACAAATTAAACCAGCATGTTTAAATAAATATATTTATTTTAATTACATTTTATTTTATTCAGAACTTTGACAATGATATTCAAAAAAGACATGTTTCCTTCCATTGTTCTGATTGAACTTTTGTCAACTTTTCACATATTATTTTAATTAATTAATTAATATTAGGTGTTGTTTGTTTGTTGAATAGGAATAGCCAAAATAACATTATATATACCATTTTATTACAGTCCAATTGTAATAAATCAAAATAATAACTTAATGTTTTCCCATAATCACTGGACCTAATAAAAAGCTGTTGAACTAACATATTCTCCCTATGGAAATTACTGAGTACTTCCTTACTACAGCAATCTGCAAGAAGTTTCTTAACTAGAAAAAAAAGCTGCCTTTTGTTGACACTTAAAAAAACTTTTCAGTTATATTACTAATTAGTTTATTTCTGATAATTATCCAAATATTGGAAAAGGGCTGTCTTAAAATTATAGTTTGTCTATGTAAGTTTCCGGTTTTCGGTTTTCGACTCTTCTCTTTTTTCGATTCTTGAAATTAAGATATCAATTATTAGTTTCTTGCTAATAAATTTTCTCTGTTTGTTGTTTGAGGCACAGGTGAAATTAAATATGAATCTAAATGGAGATAAATATGTAAGGTTAGTCCAATGTAACATGCACCAATATTCTAATTTTGTCTGTAATATGTTCAGTTGTGTCTTAATCTTATGCTTACTATATATCGTGTGATCATGCTCAGGTTCGAAAAAAGCTATTCCGACGACAAGTCTTTTAGCTCTGATTGGCGCCCCAAAATACAAGGGCTATTTTCGTTAATAAAACCAAGTTTGAGCTCGACTATTGACCGAATAAGAACAGGGCTCGAAAAAGGTTCCACAAGTGTAAAAAACTTGAGAAAATGGTCCTTAAACCACCACTCACAAACCAGCACTAGGCAGAAATCGAGCCCCAAAAAGAAAATTCTTGATCCTCAAGGGACTTTTCTGCAAAGATGGGATAAAATCGTCGTACTTTCTTGCGTGATTGCGGTATCTTTGGACCCACTATTCTTCTACATTCCGGTGGTTGATCCCGTAAACCGATGTCTGTCTTTGGACAAGAAGTTGGAGATCATTGCTTGTGTTCTTCGATCATTTATGGATTTATTCTACATATTCCATATTTTCTTGCAATTTCGTACCGGATTTATTGCGCCTTGTTCTCGTATATTTGGAAGGGGCGAGTTGGTCGAGGATGCTAAAGCTATAGCCAAACGATATTTGTCGTCTTACTTTATTGTGGATGTTTTATCAGTTCTTCCTTTACCACAGGTATATTAGTTAATTAGTTGTTTTATTGAGAGTAACTATATTTTTCACATGTGAAATGTTTTATTTAATTTTTGTTTTTTTGTTTTCTAGGTAGTGATTTTAATAGTGATCCCTAGTGTAAACGCTCCGATTTCGATGGTGACGAAAGACTTACTGAAAACCGTTATTTTCGTACAATATATTCCGAGACTGTTTCGGCTCTACCCTTTATATAAAGAGGTGACTAGAACTTCGGGTCTATTTACGGAAACGCCCTGGGCCGGAGCTGCTTTCAATCTCTTCCTCTACATGCTTGCTAGTCATGTAAGTTTTTTTTTTTTTTCTTGCACATACAAAAATTGGTACTAGGTTCATTTTTCTTGTTAAGACAATTTTTAATGTTTCAAATCTTTTTTTTTTTTTTTTTTTTTTTACGGTTAGGTTCTCGGAGCATTCTGGTATTTGTTTGCGATAGAACGAAAGGACAGGTGTTGGCGTAACGCGTGCCGTGATAATAAATGTAATTTGGATGATTTGTATTGTGGAGGAGAAGTTAAAGGAGACACTTCATTTCTAAATACTTCTTGCCCACTTCTCGAACCGAACGAGATAAAGAGCGAATTGGATTTCGACTTTGGCATCGTTCTAGATGCTCTTCAGTCTCGTGTTGCCGAGCAAAAGGACTTCTCTAGAAAGTTCTTCTACTGCTTTTGGTGGGGGCTAAGGAATTTGAGGTCTTAAAATATTTTCCACATTTTTTTTTTCATTGATTAAAACTATATATTATATATATAATCACATAATGTACATTTTGCTTAATAATATTGCAGTTCACTAGGGCAAAACCTGAAAACAAGCACTTTTGTGGGGGAGATTCTTTTCGCTATTGCAATCTCCGTAATCGGACTGATCCTCTTCTCGCTTCTCATCGGCAACATGCAGGTAAATGTGAATCTAAAAAAATATATTTTTTAATGTAATAAAATTAAATGTGCATGTAAGTAAAATGTATTAATTATATGTATATATGTTCTTTGTTGTTTGCAGAAATATTTACAGTCCATGACAGTTAGGGTAGAAGAGATGAGAGTGAAGCGTACAGATGCAGAGCAATGGATGGCCCACCGAATGCTTCCGGAAGAACTGAGGGGTCGTATAAGAAGATACGAGCAATACAAATGGCAAGAAACTCGAGGCGTTGAGGAAGATTCTTTGATCCGGAACCTTCCGAAAGACTTACGAAGGGACATCAAACGCCATCTCTGCTGGACTCTGCTCACTAGAGTAAGTTATAAGTTAACACTAGGGGTTGGAATCGGAACATAACTTCCGATTTCCGCCAATTCCGACCCGAAATTTTCTGATTTGGGAACTATATTTTTTTCCTTCCGAATTCCAAATTTTCGATTTTTTCAAATATTTTTGGGTACTGGAGTTTGGAGTATATATGAGATTCCGATTTTCGACCCGATTACAATTTATTTCTGAAAATTTACATTTAAAATATCAACATTGTTATGTATTTTATTAGGTGACTAAAATTGGAATTTTTCTAAATCTGCTTCGGGTGATGAAATTTTCGATTTCGGAACGAGTTTTTTTATTCCAGTTTCTAAAATTACGACTTCTAGGCAACACTTACAAAATTTCACACTTACAAAATGTTTTAGCTAAACAAAATTTCACACTTACAAAATGTTTTAGCTAAATCATTAATATATATATAGGTGCCAATGTTTGAGAAAATGGACGAACGACTATTGGATGCAATGTGCACTCGACTAAAGCCCGTTCTTTACACGGAGAGCAGCTTTATCGTACGAGAAGGAGACCCCGTTGACGAAATGCTATTCATAATGAGGGGTAACATATTGACCGTTACGACAAACGGGGGTAGAACGGGGTTTTTCAACTCCGTATATCTAATGTCGGGGGATTTTTGTGGGGAAGAGCTTTTGACTTGGGCATTGGATCCAAATTCTTCTTCGAGCCTTCCAATTTCGACCCGAACGGTGCAAGCAGTTAAAGATGTCGAGGCTTTTTGTTTAATGGCCGACGACTTAAAAACCGTCGCCTCCCAATTTAGACGGCTTCATAGTAAACAGCTTCAACACACTTTTAGGTAAGTTCTTAAAATCAAATTTTCAATAATTTGACATTAAAAAAAAAATCATAATTTTTTTAATTTTTAATTTATATTTATGAAGGTTATATTCTCAACAATGGAGAACATGGGGGGCATGTTTTATACAAGCGGCGTGGCGAAGGCATTGCAGAAGGAAGATGGAAAAATCGTTGCGAGAGGCGGAAGATAGAGTGATGCATGGCGCGTTATTAGGTGTGGATTCATCGAGCATTGGTGCTGCCGTTTATGCGTCGAGATTTGCTACTAATATGCTCGCTAATTTGAGACGTAATAATATTCCGTCGCCAAAATTACCGACTCTATTGCCTCAGAAGCCAGCCGAGCCCGATTTCAGTAAAGAAATTCATTCGTAGAATTCGAATAATTACTGTTTTTTTTTTGTACATAAAGAATTTACAAAGCAATTTTCTTGGATGATATGAGAAGTTGCAGTTTTTGTTATTATTAGTACATATATATGAAGGTTTATATTGAATGTACACTCATATACATATATATATATATATATATATATATATATATATAACTTGAACAGGAAATTTACACAGATATATATTTGATGAGCACTGTGTCTTTGGCTTAGTTTTTGTCTGAGTTTGTTTGCAGGTAAATGATTATTTTCACAATTACAAAGATATAATAAAACATTTCTAAAAGAATATATATATATATATATATATATATATATATATATATATATATATATATATATATATATATATATATATATAATAAATCATAGGATTTTTTGCAAAAATTAGCCATGTGTAATCTCTAATTGCTAAAAAATATCATGTTAAAAGAATCCCTGTGAAAAATAGTCAAAGTCAAACAAACCCTAACAACTTATCATGTAACGCATGCACGGTGCGAGAGCAGAGGTCTATTTTTGACTTGAAAATTCAAAAATACCCTCTAAAATTCTTTTTGGTTCCTTTTTTTTTAATAATATTTATGTTGTAAGGGTAATTGGTCATTTCACACAAGTCAACAATAAATTCAAAATAAGGACAGATGTCATTTAAGAAAAACAACATGGGGGACTTTCTGCTAATTGTTTTAACATAAGGGGTTTTTGAACAATTAGGAGGTATGTGCTATTAGCTCTAAATCATAATATAAGGAGTTAAATAAAGCCCGACCCAACAAAATCTGGCCCAATTTGTAGCCCAAGCCCCAAATAAAGCCTATAAATATTCCGCAAAGAGACGAATTTTCTTCTTTCTTCATTCGATTTCAGGAAATACGGGCAATTGAATAATTGATCAATATTTTTGTGGATAAATTCATCGATCAGGAAAAAGCTTTCGATGGAGACGATTAAATCCGGTACCCATCAAGTGTTTGTGAAATTGCTCGACGGAAAGCACAAGATTTTTAATTTCACAGCCCCCTCAATCTCCGTCGCCGCCCTCAAGCAGCGTATTCAGACGATAACCTCGGTCCCCTCCCACCTCCAGCTCCTCCTATTCAACGATTCTAAGATCATCCATGACGAACAAACCCTAAAATTGGACCAAACCCGCGCTCATCTCGGACTTTCCGAAACCCTAGATCCCAATTTCAGTACCCAATTTCCCGTGGTGGTGCATCTGTTGCTGAGGCTTAGGGGTGGTAAAGGAGGGTTTGGATCTCTGCTGAGAGGGGCGGCCACCAAGGCGGGGCAGAAGAAGACGAACAATTTCGATGCTTGTAGGGATATGAATGGGCGGAGGCTGAGACATGTGAACGCAGAGAAGAAGCTGGAAGAGTGGAGAGCTGAGGCGGAAGAGAGGAACCTGGAGAAGATGGCGGATGCTTACATTAAGAAGAAGACAAAGGAGTTGGTGAAGAGTGGTAAAAGTAACGGTGGTTCTAGTGCTGATAAATATGTGGCTAAGTATAGGGAAGATTCTGCTAAGTGTATGGAGGAGGTCAAAAGATCGGTCATGGAGTCGGTTAAGGGGTTCGAAAGCTCGAAGAGGAAGAGTGGCGCAGAGGGAAATGGATCCGATTCGAAGCGATTGAAGATATGGTATGGAGTTTATAAAATAACAATTGTACTGTTCTTTTATTTTGCGTTTTTTGATATTAAAATTTATGCAAATCTTGATGTTATAGTCCACAAATATGAGGTTGGGTTTGTGAATTGTGATATAATTGCCTAATTTGGGGTTTATACTATGAAATTCGTTGTTTTGCTGAAATTGTTCTATTGATCTAAAACTTCATCTTCAAACTGGATCCGTGATTCATGAGTGTTATCTTTGCTCTAGATATTTGAACCGATGGGATTCTACTTCGTGATGTATTCACCCTTTATTAATGACTATTTTTCAGGTATGGGAAGAGAAAGTTGGATGATAGTGACAGTGAGGATTATAGTGATGATGACGAACAAGAAGGAGAGGATCAGAAATCTGTTATTATAGATACTGTGAGTCGTTCAGATTCAAGCAAAGAAGCAGAGGGAAGTTCAGGTTCGGTTACTGGTGAGAAAGTTGATCCCACATCTCTCGATCAAGGTTCGTCTGGTAGTGGCTCCGAGGGAGAAGAAAATGTTGGTGAAGAGTCTTCTAGACCCGGTAAAAGTCTGGAAGTATGTGGAAATAGTGATGATGGCGCAGACGGAAGAAAAAATAATCCTTCTTTAGAGATTCTTGAAGACAAAATAGACCATAATGAAGTTGATATAAAGTTGGCTCTTGAATCTGACTCTGGCAAAGTGGAAGAAACAATTAATATTGCCACAGTCGAGCCAATTCAAGAAGAAGCAGTGTCTGTGAATGAGAAGGTTCCGGACTTGGATAAGCCGCTGAACTTTGATGAGTATCATTCAGCATCGGAATTAGAGGTATGTAATATGTTGGTGGTGATTTAGTCCTTTTTTATTTTCCGATTTAATTGTTTTAATTTATTTTTAACGCAACCATGACTGGCTATAGGTTCTGGGCATGGAGCGATTGAAAGTGGAACTTCAAGGCCGAGGGTTGAAATGTGGCGGTACCTTACCAGAACGTGCAGCGAGGCTCTTCTTGCTCAAAACCACGCCATTGGAGATGCTTTCAAAGAAGTTATTCGCCAAGAAATGAAAAGTTTAGTGTATGGCTTATCTTAAATGTACCAATTTCATTTCTCAATTTATGTTTTAGTAGAAATGTACTTCCTCTTTCTAGTTAAGATACTGTTGTAAGTTTTTGACATGTTTCTGAAGTTGTAGGCAAAACAAATTGGATCAGTTTGTGTAATTCGTACCAATTTAATCGAATTGTATTTGATTGATTATTGTTTCTATCTATTTTGAATGAAAATAGTGCTCAAAAATTTGTGATCGGTGCATTTACTATGTTCTGTACTAGAAATCAAAATATACGAAAAAAATGGAACATCCTGTTGAAAAACGTTACAAATTGATGTCGGAAAGAACTGTTCTGCAAACTGGACAGGTTCTGTTATTTTTTAACCACATTTCAATGCAGTCGGCATGGAAATAATGTTGACATTTGGTAATGTTTTTTATTAGTTCTTGGGGATCACGGCTATCTAAGCATATGGAGCAGGTATAAGAATGTGGCTCTGAATTTATTCTGTTTTCACTAAGAATTACCAATTCTGTGCAAGAATTGATTTTAGGCTCATTCGGTCCTCCGTCGCCAGCGGGCCGTGGTGGTGTTGCTACGGTGGCTGTAGCAGATTCCGGCAGTTCGTCAATTGTGGTGGAGTCAGAAACTGCCACGTTTCTCCAAGCCGTTAATTTTCTGATGCACAATGCACATACTAGGAGCAATATAACCATTGCTGTAATTTTAGCCCATAATTTTCCAGCTGTTTCAACAGTTCAAATATGAAATATGAGAAAAGAATGATCTCTTTTTTTTAATCAATATGTTTTTTTTTTACCTGAATTATCTGTTTGTTGATCTTCTTCACAGTCAATGCAGGTAGTGGAGTTCCAAGTCAAATAAAGATCACTATTAATCCCAACAGATTCAAACTGACCTAGGGCTTTAACTGGAAGCAGCCAACTGCCGATGACCTGGCAACTATTTCCTAACATGAAATGCGATGTTAAACGAGCCGTAGCAACTGTGGCAAATGCGGGGTTACTAAGACACTCAATTGGTAAAACAAAGTCGTATAATACATTTGATTCTGAAGGGCACTTATAAAATGTGTAGTTCTCGTGAAAAAATGCCTTGAAAGGAGACAATGCGAGGTTGAAATTCTTCATGAGCCGCCCCATAAGGCAATTTCCGGGATCATGGAGTTCGACGTAAGAATCAATATAATTAAGGGCACTTAAGTAAAAATCTCCAGCAAATGGAAGACTTGCTACAAACGTTGGTCCGTTGTCTGTAGTGTCATTGCAAGTTAGATGAATGTAGGTGCAGTTGTTTTGCGGTTGTGTTGTTAGTAGTTTGAAAGGGTAATCTACAGACAAGTCTCCACAGAATGAACTAGGGCAAACAAAATTCTGATTATTATTACAGTGGATAGTGGAAAAGGTTGTGAGAAGAATGAAGAGAATTTTAAGAATATTGTCCATTTTTGAAAAGTTGGAGAAGAGGAAGTAGAAAAAGGAAGAACATTAGTATAAATAGGCCTCCTGTCGGAAGTAACTAAAATTGTAACTCCTCGTGCACATCGACTAGGAACAAGAAAAATATTTAGGAAACGTGTTTGAATTTCCTTGATTTGTCCAAAATTACTAGGGATTCCAAGGACAAAAGGATTTAGTTATTTGTGAATATTCCTTTGAGTGATTAAAACAATGGGGGGTACTTTTGTTATAATGTATCGTCTTCGTCGATACAATTTGTCTACTTTTTTTAACCAGATGCATTGTGTAGGTGGGTAAAATAAGTCTTTTCAAACGAGTTGAAAAAAGATATGTTATTATGAATTTGATATTCATAATTTCAAATATTTCGATCGAAATGCAACCTTATTGGATACGTTAGCAGTTATGCTTGTTAGAAGAACATGGTGCTGACGACTCAAACACGGACAAAAGAATTCTTAAAGTAATTCGAATTCATATATGACAGCAGCAACATAAGGGAAAATTAAATAAATAATTTTTGGTGGGAAGTAAAAATTCTGATATAAATACACAATCACATGAACAAAGGGTCGCTTGGAACAGGCTGCAAGTCTTCAAGCACAACATAGTTCCAAGTACAGGCGATTTCATGACTATAATCAAATGTTAATTCGATAATCAAATGTTAAACACATCAGATCTTTTCCTTATGCATGCATACTCCCTCCTTCGGTCACTTGATATACCTAAAATACCCTTACCGAATATATTTCAAAATAGCACGTTGTTTGCTTGCCTTTGACGATCTCATGTTATACCAAAAATGGGTCTAGGGTTACAACCGACTTTACTTCTTTTATATATAAGATATATCTTTCTCACTCTCTCTCCGTGTTTTTTCTTCATTCATCTTGAGGTAAATTATTCTTCCGAGTGACCATTATCTTTCTGCCGTGGATATTATTTTTGTATTTGATGGTGTCTGTGGTAGTAGTTAAATCTCTTCGATTCAGCTATTCAATCCGAAATTTATGATTATAAACAGATATTCAAAGAAATATTTAAATTTCTTTCAAGGATGTTTCATAATACGGTTGGATCTATGCCGGCTAGGTTTTATGATAATTGTTTATTGTTGGGTGCTAAATACCTAACACGCAAGTGCACGTATCGCAAACAAGTAGTAAAAGTGGACTCGTGAGAGTCGGATGTCGATCCCACAGGGAATACTCAAATTATCTAATCCTAAGTACCAAATTCTAACAATTATGATTTTTATCCAGCCTACGCAATGTTGTCAAATTTAATCAACTAAATAAATTAAACTAATTAGGAAAGCAAATAAACAAGAGAGAATATCAATATAAAAACGGACCTAGGATTTTATCTTCCCACTATGCAAGAATTGCTCACCCAAAACCCCTCAATTATGAAATATATGATTCATGATTATTAACCCGAGACACTAATTTACTCATAACCCGCTGTCGCGTGTATTATGAGTCTATTATTCATAAACGATTCACTATATGTCTATGCAAACCAATTATAAATAAAGCATTAACTAACAAGTCTCGTAAATGGCTACCTAAGGTGATATCTGTATGTCTACGACACCACATGCAATTAACACACTCATCCAGTGAAAACTACTCGAAGGTTCTTATACTTACCGTCTAATTATCAAAATAGCTCTGTCGAGTCAATCTCAATAATCACAGATAAAGCACATAAATTGATCAAGTTCATGCACTAACAATCATAACAAGTAGAAGAAATAATCATAAAATCATAATCGCATAATCTCAAGAAAACGGGTTCACCATCCCCACATAGGGTTCCAACAAAATCCTAGATTAAAAACTTAGCTACTCGTAATTCTTATGATAAGCAAAATAGAATAAATAAAATAAGTAAGAAAAACTATGCTTGAGTCTTCGTTGATCTTCGTTCTCCGCGTTTTGTGGTGTTAAATTTCGTGCTTATGGTGTAGAGACATGATGCTTTTATAGGCTTTTCTTGATAAGGAAGTAGTAGAAACCTAATAGGAATCAATTTTCGTCACTTTCCCCCATCAGGACTTGTTCTTCGATTTTCGCCATGTTGGAGTCCGAATTTTGGAATATTTTGTAAATAAGAATTGTAGCCCTTGAAATTAGCTTTCCAATGCCGCCAAAATCACCTAATTCGGAGCTCGTATGAGAGAGATATGCTCGAAATCGTGGACACTGTCAAAGCTGTGGCGAGATTCCTTCTTCCAATTTGATTTGTTTCCTTATTTGCAACTTTTTCCTTTCTTTTTGATATTTTTTCCTTCATTGACACCTAATTCTCGTTTTTCACCTATAAAACACAAAATCAATCAATTAAAGCACAAATATAATTAAATCTAAACAAAAGATCCACGTAAAGTAAACGTATTGAGTGTAAAATCTACACTCAACATTTATTTTTCATCTGTTTATACGTTTTTCGATCTTCTTGGGATTAGTTTTTGGTTCTGCATTCACTGATTTTTTTTAGTCGAATAAGAAACTCTTGCATATCTGTATTCTTTAACTCGTTTGCAGATGTATTAATTATATTTTTCATTATTTCTTCCAATGATTTTTTTTTTCCAAATATTGACGTCTTTGTAGGTATTTCTTCAAAAAAAAAAGGAAAAAGATGAAGTATGAATACAACTATCGTTTCACTGTGTTGAGGGAAATAAAAACATCGCATATCTACCAAATAAGACCTGGAAAGAAAAACTATCTGTTTGAGATCAGAACAAGCTTCATTGTGAAGAAAACTGATGGAGTATATCAAATTATCGACTCGGAGATGTACGGTACAGAATTGCATGGAGTTGAAGAATCCGATGTGAGTAAAATCTTCGAGAACAAGTTGATTTACCGACTGGAGGAATATTATATGTCTAAGGAGGAAATAGATAAGTTTAAGCACATGTCACTTGTTTTTGCCAAACAAGTGGAGGCTGATCCTAAATACAACTTATCGGATACAATCTCTCTAGTTGGTAACATTGAGGTTTGCACGATCCAAAAAGACAATCAAACGCTCGAGGAATTCATGGGAAGGGCAATCAGGACAGAAAGAATGCTGCCTTTGTACTTAAAACCATATACAAATTTCACGAGGGGGAAACCGTACGTGCGAGAACCATTATTGTTTTTGCTAGGGCTACCTCGGACTAGATTTGATGATTTTGATGAGGGGTCGGCTCCTGTGAATCCTTGCGAGATCTGTTTGCAGGTCCACACGATCGGGGATGTGATAACTGTGATGCCTTGTTGCAGTCATGCGTTTCATGCACAATGTGTCGTTCGAAAGTTGTTGAAGACCAACCAATGCCCTTCCTGCAGTTCTCAAGCGTATGATCCGAAAGTTGTTTTTACTCGAATCTGGTAATCTCGGATCCTGATCAGAAGAGATAAACTCTGTCACCTTAATATGATCTTTGTTCTTAAGTCATATTTTCGGTATTTGTCCACAACTTTTTCGAGCACTAATCTGCCTTTTGTTGTTTAATTTCATCTTGTTTTGTGAAGTTGATAGACTTTTTAGAAAGTTGACGAAACATTTAATCTTTGGTTGTTTCCTTTTTATTCTTTTTGGAACGATATTATTGTCTTGGAACAGATCTTATTTGTGTGAAATCACTTTGTACATGTGCTGACGATACAGCTAGGTCGTCGGGCCTTCTGTGAACTAAAATACTAAATGGAAACTGATTTTTTACTTTATTTTTTTAAGCTATTACTTCAACAATTACATGGAAGAAAATTCTGATACTACACTTGGAGAGGGGATTAATATATATTAGTGAGTATTTGAACAGAACTACAGAAGCTGGTGGGATATACGAATCGAAACAACTTGGCCATCTTTTCCAGCCTTCATAGCCTCGTATGTAATCTTAAGACCTGTTCCCAGATTATTTATAACAAATTTAATTTCATGTTATGTGAACTAAATGAAAGGCATCTGCCTGAAACTCATGCAAACACCATTGTTTGATTTTAGCCACTTATGTGACGGGAGAGACTGGAAAAGTTCGGACATGAATTGAATTATTACCTTCATTGTCTTGCAAATTGGTGTTCACTGCAACTGCATGGAGGGTAGTCAATGTTTTAGGTTGCCAGTCGTTTCGCTTTCCGACCCATGACTTCAGGTCAAGGATGTCTGAGATGCAATTGAAATAAACTCAGGTTTAAGACCAGGATATTAAGCTACTAATTACTTGATTAACATATATCTTCAAATAAAGTTTCATGTTAGATGATTTCATTTATGATCAGAATTAAGGATCAGCTTCTTGACTATATATTTACACACACACACACACATACACAAAGATCATTTGTTCTTCAAGTTAATGATTATACCAGAGGCTGAATGATCATTGAGATGCTTAATGTCAAAAATCCCTCCAGAAGCCACATCAGCACTCTTGTTGATGTCACGGGTTCCTAAGGTATCATAATCCCAGCTTCCGTTCAGATATCCGTCACTCAGGAAGAGTTCGATATGCCTCGCATCCAAGGTTTGCATTGTTCCTGCAAGTAAAATATTTCGATTAAAAAGTTCCTTCATGTTTAAGATAATGGCATTGGATTTGGAAGCATGTATATAGAAACATACTAAGGACATATATACTTGTTATAAAGATGGAAAGTTGAGCATGACTTGCTATGTTTCAGATACTGTATCATGTATATGGTGGCTTATACTATGCTACACCGGGTGAAATACACCGGGTAGATCTTTACCATTCATATACACACAAACACACACACACCCACATTGGTGTGTGTAGATCAACGGTAAAAAATCACCCGGTGTAACCTTCACCGGGTGTAGCATAGAAATAACCGTATATGGTCGATATTTATGGATACAATGTATTAACTCAAACACAGATAAAAAAACATAAAAATTAAGTAATTCGAATTCACATGTATACGAGGCAGTGACAGCAATAGAAGGGAAAATTAAATAAATATGTTTTGGTGGGAAATAAATTCTGAGATAAATGCACACATGTTCCACTCACCATCACATGAACAAAGGTCGCAAACAGCACATCGAACAAGCTGCAAGTCTTCAATCACGACCACAGTTCAAAATTCGAATTACAGACGATTAGACTATACATAATTAATCAACATATCCCAAACGTTGCATCTTGTGATTCGATAATAATGACATACCAGCTATCCAGATTCCAGGTTTAATATTATTTAATGCACAGCAGCAATTTTGCTGCAACATTTTCTCCACCGTCTCTTGTTTCGGGATTCTCAGAGGTGCCATCAGACTGTCTGACAGGAGTCCAGCATTTGAATCGAATTGGAATGCTCCAATCCTCGCCCAATCTATTCATTCGATCGAACAAAGAACATGGTTTAAACATCCATATTCTACTCGAGATGTAATGTATTAAGACTTAACAGACCAGCATAATGCATGAAGTAAGAAGAAACACTCACTTAGGTGTGATGCACTGTTATACCCATGATTTCTAATACACCTGAATCATCTACTGACTCTTACCATAGCAAATAATGCCAATGAATGCCAGAGTCATGCACTATAAGACATACCTAATTGTGCATTTGTTTCAGTGCATCACTAAAATCTATTTATCCGTGAATCGAGTCATAATGAAGGACTGAGCTATTAACTGCCTAACTATTCGATTTTCACTACTTTAAATTTCAACACCCTTCAGTATCACATACCACGTGACTTGATTAATTTCACTCTGCAACAAATGACAGGTTTTGTAAAGATGTGAAATCTACTACAAGAAAAACAAGTTTACCAATATGCCTCTCTTGCTGACGAAACATGTACGAGTGACTTCCATCTGCAAAAAAATAATGATTTAATTATCCCCACAATTTTAATAGCAATAGCCAATCTTCATATTATGATGGAGTTTCAAAGAAGATGAACTTTACCAAAAGCTGCGGTATAAAGTTTGATCCATTTGAATGAGACTTTTCCAGGGTCGGGAATATCAAGATCACGCAAACATGCATATTTCCACACGCAGTCCTCCATCATAATACGGCTAAACCATTTGCATGTCAATGCGAGCATCACCAGAGATCTTCCATCCAGAAACTTGGCAATCTGTATCCACGTATCCTCTTCATACCTGTTCACATTTAGAATCAAAATAAACTGATGGAGCAAGGTAATCATATAAACAGGCTTGTAAACTAAAAATCCAAGAGAACAGAGAAGAGAGAACGCTGTATGTCTGTCTATGCAATCATCAAAATAATGTCTATTTCAAGCAAATTTTCAAATTAGGATATATTTTTTTATTTCCTGGCACGATCTCCCGTGCTCCATTAAAAAACGAGATGTAGCACTGTTAAAAACACAGTTGAGCCCGAGGAACAAATTTAACCAAAAAAACCATTATGTAGCATCAACTTTTACTGTGAGACAAACACCAATAATTTGGAAGAACAGAACCAATCCAGGTTCTGACAATGCAATAGTGATCTAACACAACCTCTTGAAATTTAAACTTTAAACGAAGAAAACTAATTCAAATCTTAAGTCTGAAGCCAAACCAGCATTAAAGTACAGTAAAAAATTCTGAACAGATTCACTCACTGTAGATAACATATTAGGCTAACAATATCCACTATCACACTCGAAATCATCTCACAGTCATATTGAATGATAAGATACAGCTCTCAGCAGAACAATGAGTAGCAAATCACATCTAATCATGCCAAATTTAACTCAAAATTCAGTTCAATAATCCTCCATTTCCACAAATTTGGCAGAGAAATAAATATCCCGAACTGAAGTTCAAATTTCCAAAAATTGCCCACGTACATATCATAACATATCCAAGCTTGAACACAAAATAGAGAAACCAATTTTAATTTGAGCGATAAACACATCAGATCTTATCCTTTCAGGGGGAAAAAAATAAAAATCAAATCAATTCAATTTTAGAGATCTCGTAAGATTGTTTTGCAAACTTCGCCAAATTGTAAATCAGCATCAAAGTAATGCATGTATACCAGCTGAAAATTGAGTGGGAAGTAAGAAATGAGGATCGTGGAGAGACACAACAGCACATCGATCTGGCTTTCCTCAATCGCTTCCCCATTTTTGCTGCTTGAAATTTCCTCTTCCTCCTCCTCCTCTTTGTTTCTCTCTCTCGCTGAACTCCTTATTCAGATTTAGTGCGTGAAGTGTGTGAAGAGTTGGGATTTTGAATTGCAAAGAGCTGTGAGGGAAGGTTTGATTTGAACTCGATATGTATTTATACGCGCGAAGCAAATGGGTCTTACTTCCTCGGGGCGTTTATCCAGTACATCGCGGAAACGGTATTACCCTGTACGGGTGATTGATTTCGTCTGATTAGTTGGACGCATTTTCTGTATGTAGAAAAAACCCGATTTTTCCGCTCCAAATAATTTTATTTTCTGCTTGATTATTTATTTATTTAATTAAATTCACGATTAGCTCTAGGAAAATGAAAAAAAAACTGTATGAAAATTTTGGAATCATTTCATAAACAATTTGGAATTTGATGATATAAATGATTTTTCAAGTGGATAAAATTATTAAATAATAGAAGGATGTGTGTATAAAAAAATCAAGAGTTGGCCCAATCAAATGTCCTTAAAATATGCCCAGACTAGTTGATTTATATATACTAAAAGTACTTTATTGACCAATAAAATACAGTTCATTTCCTTTATATTAAAGAAATAAATAAATAAATAATGTGAATTCTGTTAGTTAAATTTCCTATCCCGAATAAAATGTCAAGTACCTAAAACAGGGAAAATAAATAAATGAATAGAATCGGTGAGAGTGAACATTTTTTTGCTAATGAATTACAATTCTGGAGATTTGATTTGGAATAACAATTTTGAAAAAAAAGAAGAAATCAAAATTATAGTACAATTCCTCCTCTTAAATCATCAAGAATCTTTCCATGAGACAACAGGTCAAATTGTATGAGCAGCAGCTGTACAGAAGTTAGATGATATTCAGTTCAAGAATTTCCTGCAGTTTTGAGCATTACACAAGCAACGCACTTTTACTTCCTCCCGTTCATCTGGATCAAACAAGTAATCGTACCTGATAAAAAAAAAAAACCCGTTTATTGATAAAGTTTTCATAATATAATAATTTAAAACCCCAAATTCGATTTTGGAGGGGAGAAATCGTACGTTAGTTCATCACCAGCTGAAACATTGGTTTTAGCTATAAGAACTATCCGGCTCTCTTCTTCACCCATACTCATTATCCTCGCATAACAATTCGGCATGCACTGCACCGATACAGACAAGTTTACAAAACATCATCTCGTATTATTCAAGTACTATTGCATATTAAAACACTTGTGAACCAAGATAAATATAAATGACACGACTAAAAATGAACCATAAGGAAAAGAGCATACCGAATGATTAATCAAGCGAGCTATGTTCCCTTTATTTGTGGCGTCAATTACTACTTCCTCACTGATCTTAAAAAGCTGCATTGTACATTGGCATCAGACAATTAGAACATTCTAAAAGATCAAATTGCATATAGAGAATAGTTTAGTGAAATCAATGCATGGCTAAGACTAGACTCACGTAGCAATCTTTGCCTTCCAATCGATATCGTGCCTCCCTCAGGTCAGCAATGCTACGCCTTACTTGCTCGCCAAGATATTCTATAATCTGCAAAAGAGCCAAATTTAAGCAAAAACGTAAGAATAAGATTGGATCCATTTATTCTAAATTATTAACAGCAAAAATTGGGACACGTAAATTATTACCATATCTCCTTCTTGAATGTTTCGCCTAGCAAAGAGCCCCCATCCATGTATTCCTGATTTGCCGAAACAAACCCGATAATTTTCTCGTTTCTGAAGCATGGCCGAGTAAAAGAAATACATGAGAAATTTTGATATACAAGGATTTATTTTTGTGGTTGAGTGGGTTGGTGAGGAGATATAGAATTAGAAATGGGCATAAATCACCTTTAAATGTTCTAACCGCTCTCTGAATGTTGAAAACGCTTTCGCACCTTCAGTATCCTAACAATAACAATATAGAAGCGACCAAAACAGGTTAAACTCTTGATAATAAATAAATGAGCTCAAAACAAGGAAAATTATTTTTTTTTCGAAAAATAGAATACTCGTGAAGGAAAATATTTACTTCATTATGTGAACTTAAACGTTCTATATCACCCAGAGAGTGATGACGAGGCCCCATCAAGCGGTGGAATACTGACTCTTGCCCAGTCTTCTGTTCAGAGAAAAAAAATGGTAGAAGAAGAAATATAAGTTAAAGGTTATAAGTCAACGCATACACAAACACATAAATTTGAAAAGAAGAGAAAATAAAAGAAAAGAACAGTACCTTTACGCTTGATCGTTTATAAATGCGGCATCTTGCAGCAGACATTGCTTTGATTTCACTTTCATCTGCAGGAGCTGAATCGGAGCATTCAGCAGCCTTTGAAGAGATGAGCCTAGAACCTCTTGAGCATTGTTCTTGATATTGGCTTTGGAGCAAACTTTTGTTAGAGAACACCCCTTGTGGAGTTTGAATTACTAGCACATTCTCTGGGCTAGGCGTCCTGAGACAACAGTCAATATTTTAATAAACGGGCACGTAAAGAGTTGAAAAGCCTTTATCTAAAATAAATATGCAATAAAGAAACGGGTGAAACCAGTATAATCACTTTTTTTGCAAATTTAGCTACTATTTACACCCTTAGTTGCTAAACCGCAAAAAGATTAAATACAGCCAAACTATTATACACTTGCATGAGGATGTATGGATCTAGGTCGAAAAGAAAACAATATGGCAGACAATCATACCTGTGTACAGCACAATATGATATCCATTTGGTTATCTGCATCCCGTTCTTCTCAGAGCAATGCAACTGAATTCAATAATCAAAATTACTCAAGGAATCAGTTCAAGAAATAAAAAAACAAGAAAAAAGGAACAAGGAACCGTCTATCTCTGACTGTGTGCTTCTTTTTTTGGACAGATAATGCAAATTACAATAATGTATAGTAATCTTTGAAAAAAAATCACAACTGCGAGACGAAAAATTTGGATTCCTGATAAACTGAAGAATGGGTACACAAGGAACCTAGGAACATACTAGGACTTAGAGATAGATAAAGGTGTATAATACGATATGCCAATGTTTATTAAAAAAAACAAATAAAAGAAACAAAAATATGAACTTACTTCCATGCAATATCCGGCACGAGAAGCACATGTAGCATGGAAAGAGGTGGTACACTTGCAACATTGCATGCAGGAACCGTGAATCTGCTTGCAAATAACGCATGCCTGCATAATTACATTATGAAGAAAGAGATATAAGATCATTTTAAATAATATTAACAAAAACTTGCACCGAACAATGGTAAGAAAAAAATTTTGAATACAGATCAACTAATTTGTAAACAAAATTAGTTGAGATTAAAAACTCAACAAACTACAAAGTATAATTCTTAGTAGGTATTTCACAAATTATGCAATCATGAATAGCCCCATAAGTTAACACAGCTCACACTCAATTCCACAAAATATACTAGAGGAGATTAATTAACACTATTTCATTCATCTGAGATCCTACCTTAGTGAATGAGCTTGGTGGAATTCTCAAAAGTCCAGCAGCTGGCTCCATTCTCTCAGCATTTGAGAAAGCAACTTCTGGCCTAAACCACGCGCAAGTAACATGAACCCATAAACCTTCAATATCAGTTGGCTTCAATGCACCTCCTGAAGATGTACTTCTCAATTAAACTACATATAATTTTTGCTAAGAATAAATCAAGCTTTATCAAGTAACATGCCTTTCACGGGACAGAGGCAACATTCCCTCTCAATTTCTGGGGTTTCGCATGATCGACAAACCCATAGCGCAAAATCATGTCTGTTCCTTTCTCCATAACATTCCTGATGTACTGCTATTTGACATCTAAACAGCCAAAAAGATTATTCGATTAAATACATTGAAGAGCTTATAAAGTGTCTGTGAGCCACATAACTAAAACTACAGATGGGTGAACCTGTTGCATATTATTATTTTGTTGTAGTCCCAGTCTTCAACCCATCTACAAATAGCACATCGTTCGGTCGTCCACTTTGCTTGAATAGGTTCGTAGTTTTCTGCAAAATGAGACTCGGTAAGAAACTATCTCTTACATTTTTTACATATACTAGATGCACTATGAAGACAAAACAAATGTGATATAAAAAAGCAGAACAAGCTACAACCTTTCAGAAAAGTAAACAGCTGCTTCTTATCTAACCGCGTAGGGTTGAAGCCATGTAAGTTATACTCTGTCATCTGTAGCACAGTGATGTTAGATAAAATAAAAAACATAGACTCTTAAAATATGAATATACTTGAAGTTCGATATAAAAGATGGGGTCACAATGTCTGTAAAGAGCATGACCACGAGGACCAAGAATGTTAAGCTCACAACAAAAGAACCATATAACAAGGTGGATGACCAGTTGAGCATAGCACTATGAAAGGGAGATTGGTAACAAAATGTTTTTGTAGAATTTCTTTCTTCTTTCTAGCATTGTCTGACTACCGATAGTCATTGAGATAAATCTTAATTTATCAGACATCATCCATTAATCATATGATAAATGTGAAGCAGAGTAGAATTAGTAATTTTGAAGATGTTCAGGAACAAACCCATTTTTCAAGTGGCATATTAGAACCCTTCACTTTCACACTGTGCTTCCATTTCTTCGCTCTGCATCCTGTATGCTTTTCCCACTCACTGAGCCCACATTTTCTTGTGCCACATGAACCACAAATACACTGAACCCTGAGAAGAGGAGCAAATATAAATAAATAAAATATCCCTTTAAATCCAAAAGGTTACCATAGCATTAGCCTCGCAACAACAGTTGATCAGATCAACAGGAAAAACAGACAATGCATCTAAATTTTCTGCCATCTGTAAATCAGGTAAAACAATGAAATCTGAATCTGTTCTCAGGCAAAGGATAATCCAAAAATAGCATTCGACAAATATTGCAGCAACCATACTAAACAGAATATCTAGAAAAACTTTTGGAACATTCCATAAGAAACTCAATATCCCTTATTTATGCATAAAGCAACCTATAGGCAGACAGTACAGCATCACAACAGACACCTGGCACACTAATTGGAAGAAATTATCTAAAAATCATTTCCACAGAATTTAGAACTTACAAATGGAGACTTGGATAATAAAGCCCATCCATGCCATTGCAGACAACTGTTATCTTCTCAGGCATTATTTTGCTTTCAAGCTTTTCCGCCGGCCTGATAGACGTCAGCATAGAACAAAATCAGTTGGTTACAAAAAAATGATCATGCTTTCAAGAAACAAAACTATGTAAGACGCAAGAAAATCAAACAGGTACCTAATGTAAAGCTCTTGTTTATTTGAAACCAACAATTCAGATGTCGGCTTTGTTTTGCATTCAGGCTTTGCTTTGCATTCAGGGCAGAAGTATTCCCTATTTTTCAGATTCTACAAAACCATAATATGTTTCAAATGCTAAATGTCATAATTTGGTAGTGAGACAACTAAATAGTAATGTCATGATATTCCATGTTAATATAGAAGAGATCTGAAGGAAAAACCTTCAAAATTTCGGTAGAAATGTTGGCACATTCAGCATGGACCCAAACATTACAACTGTCACAACATACCTAACATAAAGATTTGCAAAAACAGAGAAGGGAATAAGTTAATTAATTAGATAGCACAAAAGATCATCTAAATAAAGATCAGACATGTAGATTATCTTACCCAGCTTCCACCATCAGAATGATGCCAAATTTGCTCACAAATACCACAGTATTGCTTTGATTTTCTTAACTGCGACATGACCAGTTCCCCAAGTAAAAAAAGTACCCAAAAAGACTATGAGAATGAATGGCTAGAAAGATAACAAATGAGCTATGGATAAACCTTGATACAATGTTCACACAAAAAATGAGCTTTAGCTGTTGTATTCTTCACTTTTTTCACCATCCTGCATGGAAATATCAAGCTGCAGCTACTACAAGCTCGAGTATCTTTCCTTTTATCGGTTATCTCCTGCAACAAACGATGAATAATAAAAATGACTATCACTGTATTGGGGATTTCTTGTGAGTTGCAAGGCAGCAAGAGAAGTAAGACATGAGTTTAACCATATTTTGATGTCTGTCCACTTTCTATATCAACTATTATCAACCTATCATTGTAATAATGCCTAAAACCAACTATAACATGCAAGGCTGTAACTGTATTTTATTATTTATAGTAGAAATCTTGTAAAGTGATTTCCAATTGTAAGTGTAAGAACTTAAAAAACATCCAAAGTAAGATTCGGTTATATTTTTCCTTACAACATTATACTTTTTAACCAAGTTGAGACTTGCCTGCTGAGGAGTATGTGCTGAAACCTGATTTGAACCGGTTGCCTCTTCAGCACCATTAAACTCTGTCACAGGTAATGTTTCCTGCCCATCTTTCATGGCTGAATTTGCATAGCCATTTTCCGCTAATATCGCCTCCTCTATAGCAGCGTGGAAATCACTTGGTTTGCTACCATGCAACTTAGTCTGCCCCTGAAATCTAAACATCAAACAAATTCAAAGACCAACTTTTCTCACATAGCATAGATTATGAGTTATGACAAAACTTAAGATTATATTCACCTGTCCATGTACTCGTGAAATGGAAAAACCATTCCAGCTTTTATCCATGCATAGTCCTGCAAACAAAAGTTTTAGAAAATAATACCTTTAGAAAGGCCAGAAAAGTGAATAAACCGATGTATATCTTTGCATGAACTGTAGACACATTCAGGACCAAGAGGTTAAATAATCATAGATAAGTGTAAACAACAGATGCAGTGACCCATAGAATCTTTTTTCTTCTTTCAAGTGTATATTTCATATTGTGCACCACCGAATATAATTTTGTAAGTAACACATTCATGTTGGACTACAAGTGTCTGAGAGAAAATTACCCTTAGTCCACTCCTCGAAAACCCGTAGAACATAACACAAAGAGTGCCGGGAACACAAGCTCGCAGTACCCCTTCAGGAGCTTGAAAGAGTGGATCAATCACTATAGCAGGCCAAGCAGGGAAATGTTTCCCACATTTTGCCCAAACTATATCTTCCTTTACAAAATCGTCAGGCTTATAAAAATCAGTCTTCTTCTCAACCACTTTCACTTTCTCAGGTTTCTTCAATACTGCACTCATTTCCCCACCACTTTCCGCCAAGGGTGATACACTAGAAATCCCTTCATTAACTGATGTTACTGAACTTGGCGAACTAGAATAAGGCTCTAAAACTATGTTTTTCAATTGGAAGCTCGACTTCTTTTCGATTCGTGGTTTCTTGACTAAATATACATCATCGTGCGATGCCGACTTATCTTGTCGTTTTAACTTCTTATTACGAGGCACACCCTGAGCATATTCTTCATTGTCAACTGAACTCTTCAAATCATCACAACCCTCTGATTTTTCTTTCTTCCACGGATGCAAAACAGAGTCACTGAATTTCATAGGGAGTACCTGCTTACGCCCTCGAGAAGACTTCAATAGTGGAGGCTTGTTATTAACAGCCCTCTGAGCAACGGAATTTGCTTCGGCATTATCCAAAGAGCGTCTGGTGGAAGGGCAGTAGTTTGAAAGATCAATGCTCTGACCTTCTAATTTTACTATTGGAACAGTAAAACATCGATCAGTTACCTTCGTCATCTTTTTACAATTCACGGCGGGGCTGCATGATTCCTCCACGTCGTTCCCACCCGTCACTTCCTCTTTCGCCACTGAGCAACGCTTGAGTTTCGGCATTCCAATTTTCCTCCGCCCCGTTTCCAATCATGTCCCGCTATCAATCAAATTCGCAAATCGGAAAAACAAACCTAGGGGCACCACAACAAAACCCTAATTCCTCTCTTCTCCACGGCAATTCCTTTTGTATGAACCCAAATTGCTTTCAAATAAATCCTCTCACCGAAATTCAACAACAATATTTCGGGGGGAAACCTCTATACCGCCCTGAATTTCAACAATTAAGAACTCAAATCGACTGAATCCAAAAGACCCACCCAAAAAAAAAAATCACCCTTATATCTTATTCAATTTTTCGGAAGAAAATCAAATCTTCCGACCAAAACATCAGAAATTGAAAACAATTGAACGAATTGAGGAACGAAGGGATGAGAAATCCTGCTGAATTGCGGACAAATCAAAAAACGGAAATCGATTGAGTTTCAGATTAATCCAGATAAAAGGATTACAGCAATAGATGTTAGTGTGTATATGAATGAATGAATGCATGCATAGGTGTCAAGGTATAAATCCTATTTAAATTTCATAAATAACAAAAAATAATATTAAAAAAATAATATTATACAAATTTATTGAGGGGGGCGAATTCAATTGAAATTTTTGAGGCAGCTTTGGCTCCAAGTTTGGCAACGAGGGTCGCGCCAAGCCCAAATATATTGGTAGTATACAAATTCCGTGCTACCGTGAAACGGCTGTTCAGCAATGGTTATTACGTGGCGGATTCTCATTGGCCGGAGGGGCAGTTTTTGTTTTAGTGATTGTGGGATAATGGATCAAGTGCGTTACGACGCCGTATGCTTGCTTATTGGATTTACGAGGCTTGGGCCGAGTTGCTGATTATTATTGGGCCATTGGACCGAGTTACTGATTATTATTGGGCCATATTTATTTTTTAATCCCTAAAAAGAAATTATGTTATGTTTATTAATTAATATCAAGATTTTTATTACATATATAAATTAAAAATATAAAATCAAGGGTACTCATGTAATAAAGCTCCATAAGAAAATTGATTTTATTTTATATTCATATTGTACAACATACATCCATTATAAATAATTACATATTATTATTGAAAGAAGAAAGATATAACAAATCACAAAAATAAACCAATAATAATAATAGCAATCAGGTGAAGCTGCTTCATTATTCCACTAGAAACACGCTTTTACATGATTGCTGATGGTAGTGGAACACGCTTTCTATATTCTGCAAGAGCCCACAATGGATATATATTTCTGTATGCTGCATAGTGTAGCATGCAGTTCTTCATGAAAACCCCAGTTATTTCCTGCCAATTCATTCCATAATTAATTAAATTTATTACAAAAATGCAATTAATTTACAAATTACAATAAATTTAGTTTTAAACCTTAATAATAATGATATATATATACCTGTTGAGGAAAATCACCATCTTGGAGTTGAGAGTTGATTATAAGCTTTGCTGCACGGTGGAGAGGTGTGGGGTCCCTATCAGCCTGTTGTAAAGCAAATCAATATTATTTCATAAAACACGCTTTTTTCTGGTTAACAATGGATCAAGTAAACACGTGTTTTTGCTGTTAAAAAAAACAAAAAAAAAACAAAAAAAAACAAAAAAAAAAAAAAGACAAAAAAACCTGGCCAGCATGAATAAGACCCATCATTGCCCATGAAGTATGAACCAAATTTGAACGATTCCCTTCCAACGGTACATATTCCTGTTTACAGCCACAGTAAGTTTTTCAATTTTTTCAGCTAAATTGTAACTAGATTCTGTGAGGGTAAAAATAAAGTTACCTTCTTAGGGCAGGAGAGGTAACTTTCACCCCAGCCACCATCATCCCTTTGTGAATTTAGGAGAAAATTAACTGATTTTCTTACAGCTTCACAGTTGTTGTAGCTTTTACCAGCTGCTGCAAGCCCTCCGAGTGCAAACCAAGAACCGTATGTAAAACAAACTCCCCAATTTCCATACCTTCATTTTTTTTTTTGTGGGTTTTATATATTTAATATTAGAATTGCAAAATGTTGTTTGATGTTGAGTAGTTGGTATGATTAATCAAGAAGGAACAAAATGTACCATGAACCATCAGGTTTTTGGACATCCTCAAGGTAGCCTGCAGCCTTTGTAATAAAGGTTTCGATCTCTTTCTTTCGGTGGTGTGGGTGTAGTTTCTTGAACAGTACTAGGGCTTGAATTGCTGATGAAGTGCACTCCACGTATCTGGATTAAGAAAGATCGAATTTTTAGGATCGGTTTCGGTTGAATAATATATGTTTTCTTGAAAATGGAAAGATAAGTTGGAATGTGTCTTACTCGTGCTCGATGACTATGTCTGCGAAGAATTCTGTAGGGTTTAGTAACTGCAGTAAAAAAAAAAACATAGAGTTATTAACTTGATATATGCTATATACATATATATGTGTGAACTTTTAAGAAATTGTAAGAAAATCGATTTTTTTTTTTAAGTACCTCTAACCACTCCGATGATCCTGCTGGCTCCCATGCAGCTAAACCGCCGTTTTTGCTCTGTAATAATTCAGTCATGTAAGTACTTTTTAGCCTTTTGAATCGATTGTTCTTACTTGTTTGCTTTGATATACTAATGTGCTGAAAATCGACGATTAATTCTTACCTGCAAATAAAGCAATATGTTGACAGCATTGTAGAGTTCCTGAGGTTGCATTTTCTCTCCAACTAGTTCGGGTGGCATCATAGAGAAGAGTAGGCAACACTGGTAAAATCGGAAAAAAAGAATGTTATTGTTCGATTTTCATTTTGTTCACTATAAATTGAACAATTTTCTTGATAAAAAAAAATGAATAATAATAATATACCTTCAATCCTTCTGCAGTACAATCCGAAACTTGCCACCCGTGATCTTGGTCAGAAAACGTCCACGACCCTTTAGAAATATGTCTGTACATGCTCCGGAAGTCTCCGGAAGGATCTTCTTTCACCTGAGACTTCTTTACAAAGTCGTGCCCTTTCTTTAACGTTTCGCCTATTTCTTCGCTCATATCACTATCCAGCAAAGCCTGTATAGCGAAACCTGTATCCCACTGTTGACTTCCGAAACTCTGCATTTTTTCGAATTACAAAAACAATTTTTTTTAAGTTTTCTTGAAAATTAAAATAATAGGCGTTAATTTGAGAGAATATACTCCCGATTCTCTTTTTATTTTTTATTTTTTTGGTACCTGCATTTTCATGCCATCTTCGGCGACCCACAAATAATCGGGGATTCTAGCGAGATGTTTCTTGAAATAGTCTCCGTTCGGATCTTCTACCCAACACGCAAGCATGCATAGAACCTTCTCCACACATCCTATAGTTATATATCTGCTGTTTTCATCTTCGTAGTGAATGTGTTCCATTGTGACTTTTAAGGCTTTCTCTCGTAGCTTGTTGAGTGGCCAACGAGTCAATAATGGCTCGGTTAATACGTAACAAGTGTCCCACATCAAATCTTGTAATAATGGATGAGGGTAATAGAGATCCTCCTGCATTATATATACATAAGGAAGTTTAATTTCTCGATTTAGTTAGTTATCAGTTATCACTACATGTTTTAGCATAATCAAGAACCGGTTATAGATGTATTTTAACCTTTGCACATAGATGTCTTATACTTTTCCAGTTAATTTCTTCGTAGGGTTGATCGTATAACTCTCCTCTTAATTGTAGGATTAGAGGAGTAATCGGACCCACAAATCGTTTTCCGTATAAATACGACATTGGCATGTAGACCATTCGACAGTAGCACCACATTTTCGCTGCAATTTTTTCAATGTTAATTAAACACAATTGTTAATTAGGCGAACATTAAACATATATTAAAAGCCAAAATCCCCTGTTTTTTTTTAAGCTAACCTGGATGCATAGGGAGAAAAGACGGAAGAAGCCAAAACTCGGGGGGCATTGGATTGCTACCTGACCATTCAAATACTCCGAGTATCTGTAAAATCAAGAATTATTAGCTTTTATCAAACTCATGAAAATACAAGATTATTACATAATGTTATTCTTGGACATAATTATCGTACCGAAAGCCATGTTTTCCCCCAAGAAGGGATTGCTTTGACAGTGCCGTGATCAAGTATCCATTTTCGTGCTCTGGAGCAGGCATTTTCGTCAGGGCCTTCACCGAGTATACGCATACAAATGTAACTGAGGGCTGTGCAGAACATTGTGCTGTGGCCTTCTATGTGAAATCCCCATCCACCGTCTTCGTTCTGTTATTCAAAAATTAATTAATTAATTAGTCCATAATTATTTAATGTTATATTTAATACTAGATTTTTTTATTTTATTTTTGGTATATAATATTGGACCTGATGACAGTATATGTAACGGAGAATTTCTCGACGGTGTTCTGCTGAGAAAACTGTGTTGAGATGGCCTGTGATGTACATAATCATGACCTGTATTGTTTTGCATAGAGGTTACATTTTTTTTAAAGATATTAAAAAAATAAAATTGGATTGTTTAATAAGATGCTAATTATTGTTAATTACCAGAGGTGGAAGAAAGAATAGTGGGCCGGCATTTTCTGCAGGCCAATGGCCGTCACTTGCTTGCAAGGCGGAGAAGAAGAGGACCGCTCGCCGGAGAGTGGTGGTGGCAGTCTCGTAGGTTATGTCTTCACCGTCAGCCACCTTTACTTGAGGTATTGTCTGTTTGAATTTGTTCTCATGCAGGAACTGCATTTTTCGGTAATTTTTAGATATACATAATAATAGATATTTGTCGGAAAAGTCCAATAATTATTAGGGCATATTACAAATAAGCCCATCAGTGGGAACTTATTCATAAAGAGATCCAGACAATATTCTCCTTTACCAATAAGTCCACACATGGTCCAAATTTATGTAAAGGACTAAAATAACCCCTCTTACTTTTATATGCTCCAATTTCATCCTTAACTTAATTTAACTTCAATTTGACCCCAAATTTCACAAATTATTCAATTTTGACCCAAAACTTTTTTTTTTTCACAAATTTTTTTTTTTCAAAAACTTTTTTTTTCTGCCGGATTCCGGCGTTGACTTTTTTTTTTTTTTTTTTTTTTTTTTCTTCCGGATTTTTTTTTTCCGGATTCCGGCGTTGACCGGCGGTCAACGCCGGTCTCCGGCGTTGACTTTTAATTTTTTTTTTTTTTTTTTTTTTTTTTTTTTTTTCTTCTGGATTTTTTTTCCGGATTCCGGCGTTGACCGGCGGTAAACACCGGTCTCCGGCGTTGACTTTTTTTTATTTTTTTTATTTTATTTTTTTTTTTAATTTTTTTTTCTGTAACTTTTTTTTCCGTTTAAACAACAATATTGCTTTGAATGACAGTAATATTAACTATATTACTGTTAAACACAGTAAAAATAACTAAACTATAGTTTAACACAGTGATATTGATATATTAATCTCTAGCACATTAATATTAACACAACAAAATTCATTATTATTGTATAATAAAGTAATATTACTATGTTGTCCGTTCAACAAATTTAAACAAAATAAAAAAAACCAAAAGAATTAATATTACTGTGAGTGACAGTAATATTACTATAGCAACAGTAATATTACAATAGTAGACAGTAATATTATTACGTTACTCCGTGAATAACTCAAACAAACAAAATATCCAAACAAAAGAATAATATTGATGTGGTTGACAGGAATATTACTATAACGAACAGTAATATTACCGTCAACCACAGTAATATTATTGTGTTTACAGTAATATTACAATAATAGACAGTAATATTAATACAAACACCACAAAAAAATAATAATATTGATGTTGTTGACAGTAATATTATTGTGTTTACAGTTATTTTACTGTCAACGACAGTAATATAATTACGTTGACTAGTCAACAAATCAAAAAAAAAATTAAAAAAAAATAATAATAAATAAAAAAATGTAATATTGCATTAATTTACTGTCAACGGCAGCACAATTACATAAATGTAATGTCAACGGCAGTACAATTACGTTAATTAACTATCATTGACAGTATAATTACGTTAATTTACTGTCAGTGACAGCACAATTACGGTCAACGTTTAGCGGCGGACGTGGAAAAACAAAACAAACCAAACAAAACAAAAAACTTAAAAAAACACTAAAAAAAGAGACCGCCGGAAACCGGCGAAAAAATCCGGAAGAAAAGAAAAGAAAAAAAAAAAGAAAAAAGCAAAAAAAAAAAAAAAAAAAAAAAAAAAAGTCAACGCCGGAGACCGGCGTTGACCGCCGGTCAACGTTGGAAACCGGCGAAAAAATCCGGAAGAAAGAAAAAAAAAAAAAAAAAAAAAAAAAAATTAAAAAAGTCAACGCCGGAGACCGGCGTTGACTGCCGGTCAACGCCGGAATCCGGCGGCAAAAAAAAGTTTTTGAAAAAAAAAATATTTTTTGAAAAAAAAAAAATTTTGGGTCAAAATTTAATAATTTGTGAAATTTGGGGTCAAATTGAGATTAAATTAAGTTAAGGATGAAATTGGAGCATATTAAATTATACTCCAAAAAAAAGTCAAAATTGAATTTTTGTGGTCAAAATTGAACTTTTATGGACAAAATTGATTAATTTGGATTACAATTAAGAATTGGGTATAAATGGTTGAGGGTAATATTGGGATATACATGAATGTTTCCTTTAGTTATAATAAATATTAAAGGGATGGACTTATTGGTAAAAGAGATATGTCCCCTAAACCTAGAATAATAAACATGCTTGGTTGGGGACTTTTGCATAAAAATCCCTAATTATTAAGACAGTAATTATAAAACGAATATAACTTTGTTAGGCCTGTCTGTGTGTAATGAATGATAAATCGAGCATATAAAGAAGACTTTGCGGTGGTCAAGTAAAGTTTGCTTGATTAATTAATTAATTAAATAAAAATTAAATCGACCTCGAAATCAATATTGGTCAAGTAAACAGTAATTTTAGTGGAAAAAGAAGGCATCACTAAGTTACAAACCAACTTTCTCATTGTCAAAAAAACCAATCAACAGAAATTCAATTTCTCAAATATTGTACCACTTTGCTAATACTCTTTACGTGACAAAAAAATTAAAAACGAGAAATTAATTACCATAATTGAATGAGTTATAATTAGGTAGAGCGGCTCATGAAAAATGTTTAATGGAAAGAAAAAAAAGGGTATATATATATAGATATAGATATAGATATAGATATAGATATAGATATAGATATAGATATATGAACCTGAATCCGCCAGAGGAGATCGCTGCTGGGCTTAACATGGTGGCGGTTGTCCCAAAAGTCTTGGCGGGCTTTCTCAACCTCTTGCCGGAGCTCCGGAGAGCCGTAATTAGGGTCGAATTCCCAGATTTGTCTGCCCACGTATTTGTTTGTGCTGTACAGGTAAGCACTGTCAACTCCTTCTGCAATCTTCAATCTCCACATTTTTCTTTTTTTTGGATAATATATTTCAACCTGTAATTAAATGTCAAAAATTTCAGACACACAGATAATTAATAGTTGATAAGTGGTACATATATAGCTTATGTGGCATGTTTGTTAAGGATAAAATGTGAAGATAAAGATCATGTGCCAGTGCCAGTGCCAGTGCCAGATTATTTCTCCTGTTTTTAAGCAAGTATAAAAGGCATGCATATTGTAAATGATGCCTCTTATTATGCATGTTATAATTTGAACTACACACACACACGCGCGCACGCATACTGCACGTGTGTATATATACATATATGTATATAAGAAGTAGTAGAGGTGAAGATAGAGATCGAGAGACGGAAAATACCTGATAGAGCGAGCAAAAATGAAATTGATCTCACAACACAAGTGTATTTTGCAAGAGAATTAATGTTTAATAATTGGTTGGTGCTGAAAAAACTGCAAAGTTCACTATCAAACACAAGAAGAAGATATGTTTTTTGGTTTGTGATCAGACAGCGAAATATGTGAACGAGAGAACTCTTTACTTTTAAGGTTGGTTTATATACGTACAAGACTATGTATATATATATATATATATATATATAGAGAGAGAGAGAGAGACATACATTATTTCACACACATACACATGTGGTGTATGTGTGTGTGTATACGTGGATGCTAGGGTCGATAAATTCCATGTGAACATTGTGCCATTTCTTGAACATTTGTTAATAAAAACTAATAAGTCAAAGTTGGTTACCGTGGAAAAAATTGTGGGCGCTGGGGTTTAGGTACTTTTCAACTCTAGTATAGTTAATGATATGTAATAATTATATTCTGGTTTATCCCCACTTAACTGTATCAATTAAGAATTAACCTGTGCTAAAGATGAAGTGATTTCTTTTTTAACTAAAATCCAAGACTAGGAATGATTTTTGTCATAATTAATAGCTAATTAATTTAATTAGTGGTTTCTATCTTATAAAGATTCCTAGATTAAGATTTACTTGCATATAGGTGTGTGTATGAATATAGCTGTAGAATGTTCCATTTACTGTAGTATTATATCATACACGTTATGTATGTGAATCTAGGTAGGTAAATTAAAACACTATATTTGGGCAATATAATGAATATAAAAACAGTATATATGAAATAAAATATAATTAAATAAATAGGGGATCATAAGGGTAGGCTGATATCCATAATCCAATAATATTAATAAAATGTGAAAAGCAGGCGATGACTAAGAAAATTAGGGAAACGAAAATTCCGACTATCAAAAAATTTGGTCAAATTAATTTGAGTGGTTTGTAAACAAATTAGCACATACACATAACATTACCATATGCAATCTATATAATATATAAAAGTTGAATTGCATAGCTAATTGATTGACATTTGGCAATTTCAATTGATGACATGTCTTCAATTTCATCCCAAGTGGCGAATTGGTTGGTCGAAATAAATCATCAAAAAACATGTCATCATTTTCCAAAATTAAAGATAGTTAAATATGTTTAATTATTTTATTAATATATTTATATCCTACCATATATAAAATGCTCTAAATATATCAACTTTTTTGAAAACCCTAAATAAATTTATTTTTGAATTTAATTTTATAAATAATTTAATTTTAATTTAGTTAAATTCGATTTAAAATCTTCTCTTATTATAATTGGATGATTGGTGGTGTTACGAATTTTTTTAATTTTAATTCATAAACTTGGATTTATATTAAAACAAATATTGTAGAATAAATTATTTGATATTATACATTTTACATGAACATGACTAGAGAATATGTATTTTTTTTTACTAATTTACTATTATATATTAATATTATCTATAAAAAAAGATAGATATGTGTTTGAATTTACTATCTTGCGAAAATTGACACCATTTGTTATGCCATGTGTAGAGTAATATACTCCCACTTATTTATCATATTGAAAATTATACTACATGAATTTCATGTTATTATTTAAATAATTATTTTTTTCTTCACTGAAGAATCCAGTGACAATAAATTTTACGATTGATTTAACTTTTTAAATTATATACTAATTAAAATACGAATTTTATCATGATTATACTAATAAATTGAATGACCTAAGCTAAGTTTAATCAATTGATAAAAAAATGAATTGATTTTATATATTTCAAAATATAATAATTCTAAATCTTTGGTATTAAATTCATTTTTATTTAATGGCTAACATTAATAATATCAATTGTTTTGTTTAAAATGTATAATGATCGTATATACTATATATTGTATTCCACTAATAAGGATTTCATTATGACTCTAATAAATATAATTATGGAAATATCTAGATCAACACTAACCCAAAAGTATCAAAATGAGTTTGCAAATATTTATGTGCTATTTAATATTTTATTTTGATATTTATATAAATGTATTTGCTCCAACCATAGGTATTAAATCGTTGTTAATTAAATATATCTAATTGCCACATGTTATTTTCTAAATGGACACTGAGGTGGTTGAATTCATAACTCATGTTTGATATTTTATTCACCATGATTGCATAATGTATTTTTACATTTGAAAGATGAAATATCAAAATACCTCATTTCATAAATCTAATGGAATTAAAAATTACTATTTTGGAGAATAAAAATGGTGGTTAAATGTTTTGATAGCTCATTTAATAATCTCACTCGAAGTGCTCTTGCCGTATATAGTTTATATTAATAATTTACCTAATGTTTGTTTCCCTCTTACATCAACCGCTTATGGTATGATTTTTGAAGGAATTTTTTTATTACGTGAAATATTCCAATAATGCTTATTATACCCTGCACACACGACATTTCTTTATGGTACTTTTTAAATACAAAAATTACCCTCAGGTGAACTTTACACGAAATATTTATTCTTCTTAAATAACACTTTCACATTTTTTTATTATTACCATGACCACCCCTGAGGGTAATTTTTAAGTTTAAAAAATATGATAAAAGAAATGTCCCGTCTGCAAGGGTAGACTCCATATTTTTTGGGATATTATATAGAATAAAAAAGATTCCGTACAAAAATCACACCATAAGGGGGTTGTGTAAGACATAGACAAACATAAGGGGAATTTTAGTAATCACCGATAAGTGGGGGTGTTTTCTGTAATTTAGTCTAAGTTCAGGAGGATTTTCATAATTTATCTTATTAACAATGATTATTGTTCTTTTACGTCTTAATGTTTGCTTATACCCTTATAATATTTTATATAATTTTAATGTCAATTTGATAATATAATTAAATATTAATTTCTAATATATTTAATATGTGTTTTTTTATGGTTCAACTACCACACATAAAAAATTTGATATAAATGTTCGAGATTGAATAGAATTATTTTTTTTATACTAAATAATAGATCATTGCTAAAACAATTGTTGCAAAATTAGAATTTTTGATTATAATTATAATTATAATTATAATTATAATTATAATTATAATTCTTTGAATTAGTATTAGTATTAATACTAGAAATAGGATTCAAATTGTAATTATGATTAATATAATATTAGGATTAGAATTATAGTTAAGATTATGATTATGCTTAGTACGATAATTAGTGACATGTATTAGTATTAGGATTATGATTAGCATTAAGTTTGGGATTAGAATTATAATTAAGATTAGAATTAGAATTAACACTAGCATTAGCATTCACATTAGTATTATTAGTATTAAAATTATTAGGCTTATGATTAGTGTTAGGAATAGGATTATGATTAGGATTATGATTAGAACTATGATCAGTGTTATGAATAGAATTAGGAATAATAAGGATTTGGATAATATTAAAATTACAATCATAATTAGCATTAGCATAATAATTAGCATATCTAGATTACATTAGCATCAAAATTACTATTAGCATTAACATTAACAATATTAACATATTAGTATTAGTAATAGTATTAATAATAGTATTAGTTGTAATATTAGTATTAGTAATAGTATTAGTATTGGTATTAGTATTAGTATTAGTATTAGTATTAGTATTAGTATTAGTATTAGTATTAGTATTAGTACAAATATTAGTAGTAACATAAGTATCTGTATCAATATTATTATTGGTATCAGTATAAGTATCAGTATCAGTATCAGTACCACAATATCTATCAGTACCAGTATCAGTATCATTATTAGTATCGGTATCAGTATCAGTATCAATATCAATATCAGTATCAGTATCAGTATCAGTATCTGTATCAGTATCGGTATCGGTATCGGTATCGGTATCGATATCAGTATCAATATGTGTATATGTATCATTAGCATTAGATCATTAGCAATAAAATTAGTTTTAGCATTTATATTAGTATTAGTAATAGTAAGTATTATTACTAATATTAGTATTAATATCAGGATAAGTATCCGTATCAGTATTAGTATCAATATCAGTACCAGTATCAGTACCAGTATATGTATCAGTATCGATATCAGTTTCAGTATCAATATCAGTATGAGAATCAATATTAGTATCAATTTTAGTATCAGTATCAATATCAGTATCAGTATCAATATTAGTATTAGTATCAGTATTATTAGTATAATATTAGTATTAGTATTACTATTTTTATCGGCATCAATATCAGTATGAGTAACAATATTAGTATCAGTATTAGTATGAGTATCATAATTAGTAATAATATTCGTATTAATATTAATATTACTATGAGTATCAATATGACTATCAACATCAGTATCAGTATCAGTATCAATATCAGTATCAATGTCAGTATCAGTATCACTATCAATATCAGTATTTGAATCAATATCAGTAAGTATTAGTATTAGTATTAGTATAAGTATTAGTATTAGTATTAGTATTAGTATTAGTATTAGTATTAGTATTAGTATTAGTATTAGTATTAGTATTAGTATTAGTATTAGTATTTGTATTAGTATTAGTATTAGTATCAGTATTAGTATTAGTATTAGTATTAGTATTAGTATTAGTATTAGTATTAGTATTAGTAACAGTATTAGTATTAGTATCAATATAACTATTATTAGTATCAGTATTAGTATTAATATTTGTATTAGTATGAGTATTAGTATCAATATTACTATCGATATTAGTATTAGTATTAGTATTAGTATTAGTATTAGTATTAGTATTAGTATTAGTATTAGTATTAGTATTAGTATTGGTATTGGTATTGGTATTGGTATTGGTATTAGTATTTGTATTAGTATTAGTATTAGTATTAATATTAGTATCAGTATTAATATTAGTATTAGTATTAGTATTAGTATTCGCATTAGTATTGATATTCGTATTAGTATTAGTATTAGTGTTAATATTAGTATTAGTATTAGTATTAGTATTAGTATTAGTATTAGTATTAGTATTAGTATTAGTATTAGTATTAGTATTAGTATTAGTATTAGTATTAGTATTAGTATTAGTATTAGTATTAGTATTAGTATCAGTATAAGTATTAGTATTAGTGTTAGTATTAGTATTAGTGTTATAGCAATAGTATTAGGATTAATATTAGTATTAGTATTAGTATTAATATTAGTATTAGTATTAGTATTGGTATTGGTATCAGTATTGGTATTGGTATTAGTATTATTATTAGTATTAGTATTAGTATTAGTATGTGTATCGATATTGATTAGTATCAGTATTAGATATTGATATTAATTAGTATAAGTATTAGTATCAATATTAATATCAATATTGGTATCAATATTGGTATCCATACTGGTATCGGTATTGATATCAGCATTGGTATCAATAAGGACGTATACATCTTATCTCTTTTGCAATATTTATAAGTTGTATTGTTGTTTGAGCAATTTGCATCACTAATTAAACGTCATTAGTTATAAACTTACAGGTTATTTGAATATCTATTTTGTTACTTCTCTCCTACCATGTTTGTTGTTAATTTAGTTATTTTGCAAAATATTAACATTGTGTAGTAGGTTGCATTCCTCGAACTAGAGTTATACCATATATTTTAAATGATTTCACTTAATCTTCATATCGTGTTTGTGCGCTTCACGTTTTCTTCTTTAAAATATTTAATTTAATCTCATATGTTAAAATTCTGAAATAAGAGATAAAGTTTATGGTTTTTTTTTTATTTTCTTCCATTTTGTTTACTTGAATTGCTATTGTTATAAAGAGATAGTCGTTTACATATTATTATTTTTCTCATTTTAAAACTGACATCCGTGCAACGCACGGGTGAAGAACTAGTAAATTATTAAACTTTAAATGATTGAAATTGACATTCTGCCAAATATTCCTACAAAACAATTCACTTGATTTCGAAATGCTATTTTCACCAACCAAAACAATTTGAACAACTAAATATTTTCACACAGCAAACAATAATACATTTTTTAGCAATAATTCCTATATTATGTTACAGAGATATCTCTTGCTGAATTGAATGAATTGAAAAGGCAGCAAGTTTTTCTCTCTCCTCCACCTTTCTAATTCTCAACAATGTTTCAAGAACAATAACTATAACCAAAATAGAACCAACAAGAAATCCATAACCAATTTTCCATGATTGCCCTTCCCCTGCAATCTGAATCCCCATAACTATATTAACTGCTCCAAAAAATAAGCAAATCCTCCCAACCCAATTGTGGTACCAATTCCAATACCTTCTGTACTTACTGTCTTTACTCGGTCGTGTAATAAACGCCAAAACCTGAGGTATGCATGATTCAGTTAGTACTATGTTAATGTTGACTAGATATGTATCGATTTAATTTGAAAGAACGAAATTTAAACCTGGAGAACAGTGATCACGAGAACAAAGATTCCGATTCCTTTGTGTGCTGGAATGGAAGCATGCATTTTGTTGTAAAGGGATATCCCGACAACAACTGCACCGATTCCGAGTAGAAATCCGATGAACTGAAATGCCACGTGGAGGTAATACCAGAGGCTGTCTTTATGTTTGAGATATCTTGCTAAAATTGCTCCAATAGGAAGAAAAAGACCCCATCCTAATAAAGCCAATGTCCCGTGTGTTCTCCTATCTTTGAATACGCTAGCAGAATTATCGGTTCTTGAATCTGTTTTACCTGTCCGAAAAAAGGGTTCTTTTCAAGTTAAAAATAAATAAATAAATCATTAGTTGATTTATTAAGTGAACCAAACCTGATGAGAAATCGAAGTTTAAGGTTGTCTTGTCGTCGTGTACAGTGAGGCGGTGGTGGTGGGGGGTTTTGGTGCTGAAAGCCAATAGAATTGGCTGGTTTTTTAGGGTTTTATTGAATTGTAATTGGAATGCCAAGTATATAGTCGCTCTGTTTAAGGCAACAAACGGTGGGGAGTTAGTCAAAGGTAATTCACCTTGATCCGGTTTGATTTCCGAAGGGGTGAAGCCCTTTATATGATATTGCTTTATTCTACCTTGGCCTTCAAGATTCATCCACCCCACAATGCAGCTCGAGTTTATCATTTTCCCAGTTTTGGAAAACCCGATTCCAACCCATCCGGTTGTGTATATGGTTGATAATACAATGGTGATTTCGTTGTTCTTGGACCGTGAATACTGTAACGAAAAAAAAAACAAAAGTGCATATAAATAGTTGTACTATGTTGTAGTAAAAGAATTTTGTGTGTAGTGAAATTAATGATCTTACTTACCCTTAGTAGATATGAGTTCCAAAGTGGTTTGCAGATCATATTGGGTAAAGTGCCGTATGGAAAAGGGAGGAACGAGGTGAGATCGGTGTTACATAGTGGGTTTTCGATATCAGCTCCTTGTGCAACGAGAGCTGAGTTTATGAAAGTAACTAAAACCGAGAAAAGAAGAAAGCTCGATTTAGAAAGTAGGAATTTCGGACATTCCTCCATTGTGTTAATTAGAGCAAGAAAATCGAGAGAGTGGTGTTAATTAATGTGGAGGCATTTGGAAATGAAGAGAGATAATAAGAAAGAATGTTGTAAAGGGTTGTTTGGTGGGAGGGGGTTTCTTGATTTGGAAGCTTGAGTGGTGGGGGTGGGGCTGAGCTGCACGGTGGTTGGAGGTGGCTGGCTATCATCATTCATTCCCGCCAAATCTAATTCATCAAAATAAACCCTCCAGCTGTTTGTCTCTCTCAACCCCAAATTTTTTATTTGAAAAAAAAACTTATGATATAATTGACTAAACAATTTTCATAATTAGATTAGAAGAGATTGCTTTAAAATGTGGTAAAATTCGAAAGTAATTGGGTTAACTGTCATTGTTGTGAAACTGCTTAGTAAGTGGCAAAATCCAACAAACTTATCTATAATTTTACATGTGAAATAAACATCATAATAATCTTTTTGCAGAACAATTAGGAACAATTAGGCATCCTAAAAATATGTTCCTCCCCACTTTTTTCATCCACTTGAAAAATCCATCTGCTCTTATCTGTCTTCTTCACGACACCCCCTCGTCTCTCCGATCTCGTACTATAACTCCCCGATTTGCTCTTCTCTCTACTCCCAAAATCATTACTCTTCCCGATCATAGTAATCTCCATACCCCGACCAATAGGATGCATCATTGACCTCACTCTCGTCTTCTTTTCCACCCCCTTCAAATGGCCCCCCAACCCCTTTTCACCCTCCAACAAATTATTAGCCACCACAACCGATCTTTTCGGATTCACATCCAACTTCTCCAGCAACCTTCCGTAGTCTTCCCCTTTGCAATCCACTAATGAGAAGTCGATATTCTCGTACTTGAGCAACGTCTCTGCGGGGTCCCCTGTTTTGAATTCCACTATGTCGCCTAGACCTAAATCCTCGATTATTTTACGGGATTTGGTGCTACTGGCTAGGTTTGCTGGCTCTGGGAGAATGCAGATGAGTTTTCCTCCGGTTTGTCTGGCGGCTGCCGCTAAGGCTACGGTTGATGGAGACACTTCTGAAGTTACCTCCACGATTAGCTTTGCACTCATGCCTGCTGCTAAGGCGGATATGAATTCGTTGCTTTCGGGTACTTGTGCTTCGCGTGAACCGCAATCTTTCTTGCATTTATTGCACTGTTTTAAGGCACACGATCGAAAGGCGTCTGTTAGAATCGATGAAACTTCATGCTTACTCATATAAACATATCAAACAAATAAATTAAATTCCTCCTATCAAATGTTTTTGCAGGAAGGGCAATGAGTAATCGAATGAATGCCAATTGCAAGAATTAGGATACCCTCGTCAATATGAAACGAAGGCCTCCTTGTTCAAGCAACCACGCACCATGCATCGTCAAAATTCACGCAATGCGCACACGAAAATGACCCCAAAAAAAAAAGGAAAACGTTAGGGAAATGTACCAATTTTAGGGCATCAAGATATGCATTTGTAGCACATTTGGGAGACCACTCCATTTTGACCGTGTCGGGGAAACAGAAATTGTGATATGGGAGATGGAGAAGAAGTTTGATTGATCTGTCTAGGGTTTTTACTGTTTTTCTTTTTTATTGTTTTTCTAGAATTTGTGTGTTTAGCTATAACTTGTGAATTGTGAAAATAGTTGTAATATTAGGTTTAAATATGGGGGAGACGATCAAGGGGGATTCAACAATTACCAATGGTGTGTATTTGGAGTTGGTGTCAATAATAAATTAAACCGAGTAAACAACGCGGTAATTATCACTCCGATAATTCTGATCAATTACTTTGACCAATTACGTCTTTTTATTTAGGATTATTGATAAAAACCAAAACGTATTGTTTCCGTGTGCATGGCTACTCATCACAAGTGCACAAGTGCTTACAAATTATAATGCAATATTATTCTAAGATATATCTTTAAAGAGTATTAGGAAGATGATATTAACACGTAAACAATTCTCTCATTAAAATTGTAAATAATTATTGTAAGACATTCAACTGAAAATACCACAATTAAAAGTAATAACATTTATGTTAGTAAGAAAAAATCTACCCATGCAGATGTCTATAATTAATTTATTCGAGAGAACACTTTCAAAATGGGGGTGTAGCTCATATGGTAGAGCGCTCGCTTCGCATGCGAGAGGCACGGGGTTCGATTCCCCGCACCTCCATTATTTACTTTTTTATATGGTTGATTTTATTGTAAATTATTTCTTTCCCCTTCTCTGTGGCACGTTATAAATTATTTGTGTTGGTTACTCTGTTAATAATAGCCCTTATCGAACAATATTGTTCAAACATAGTAGTATATCATAGAACTAAGTACTAACGTTGCGCAATCAGTTTAACATCTTTCAATTGTGAATGAACTACCAAATCAAAGCGCTGGCAAAAGATTCTAACTCAAAATTTACACCTGAATAAAATTTGGCAAATATAATCTATAAAGAATATTGTCACGTAAAAAGAATTGAGACTCTATCAATAAACAACTCCTGCATGTTCGTATACGAAAGGGAAATAAATAAATAAAAATCAAGACAAAGAGTAATTAATGGGTATGTATATAAACTATCTATTTGGACCAGGCTACAGAATCAATCTCTGATTGAGCAGCTCTGTATAACTCCAGCCTCTTTGCAATAGAGAGACGACGCTGCATAATTGCCGGATCCTCGTCTAATAATTTACCCAACTGTCTCGCCTGGATAGAAAGCCAACTAGATAGATTAATGGAATTGTGTGTTGTGTAATATTATTACCTTAGTATAATCCTATCTTGGCAACCAAAAGAATAGTGCATGAAGAAATTCATACCTCCTTTTTGCCTAATTCGGCGAAGAAATGATCTAGTAAGCTGCGCTTCGCCTCTCGGACTTGACAATAAACGACAGACTTGGGGATTGAGTTTCTCAAACTTGCACAAACCATATTAACATAAGACAAGACAGTTGAGCCTGAAACGAAAAGTATTGAGGTATTATTAGTCAAAACTCAACGAAATTAGCATATTAATGAAAGAAACACGAGTCGCTACACTCACCAATTCGTCGAAGATAGGAGTCGTTATATCTATCGAAAACCGAGTGCGTTGGATTGCCACCCTTCTCGACATCCTGAGGAAGCTTCCGGAAGAAATCTACAGTTAAGTAACTGTTTTCCATTTCAACTAGCTGTAGAGTTGCCCTCTTGCTTTCTTCCTTCATCCTGTCTAATGATTCAACAGCAGCATTTCCAACTTCCACTCTCAGTGAAGGGTACTGCTTCAGCTCCTGCAGGCAAAAAACGAAAAGCCTATTAACAACCGCTTATATTCTCTAGCATTTTATGTATTCACAAAGTTAGGTACTTACCACAGTCTCGTTAATTGACTTATGAACTAGTTCTTTAAGTATTGCATGAACCTGAAAAGTGGGAAAATACCAACAAATTTGCAGTGCAGATAAACCAACATAATAAAGAATAAAATTGTAAAAAACAAATAATATATACCGCATCGACAGATGCCTCAGCAGGACCCTTGATTGTAATCAAGGCAGTTTCAATGAGACGACGATAACCCTGTTCAGGTGCTATAAGATGAGGTTGATAACCATCAGCTTCGGTTATTAATTTCCGAACATTTTCCATTGCCAGATGTTTGTCAAACTGCAAGCGTTTCAATGCACCAGGTAGTTGGTTATCAAAGACGCTGTATATTTTATCACCACCAGGTCGACTGCAGAATCATGTCACAATAAATATGATGATAAGAATAGATTATTGCATACTACAAAGTTGTTATTTTGAAAACACAGATGCATACACTCCATCAAGATGCTCCTTGAATATTCCATCAAATATTCGGCAGATTTCCATAATCATGTACAATTTTCCCTGCAGTAACAATAAGGGGTAGGAAAGATGAGGGTTCTTCACTGCAGATTCTTCCAATAAAGGGATATTAACTAGGCAATAAATGGTAAAGCTTACTTACTCCAGCATCAGTTGCAATGGGTTTTCCCAAACGGCTCAACTCAGATTCTAGCTCAATAATAGTTTTATTGATGAGTGACTGAAGTCCTGGAATTCGAGATTTGATAACAGCTTCCAAATGCTACAAGATGAAGCGGCTCGAATTAATACATAAAATAAACTTCATACATCAACTTAATTTTAAGACCAGCATGTTTTTATCACTAAGATAGGAAGGCATCACTTCGGAGTCATGTTTGCTTACTTTGGATAGAACTTTCCCTAGATGCTCAGAACCCATTCTAGCAGCAAGATGTTGATACTCTGGGGTTTGAGCAAAATACTCACGCTCTCTGCGCCTAGCAGCAATCATGTCTACGTTTTTGTTAATGTCAGCTTGAGAGCGATTAACAACACCTATCCATGGGAACTGGAGCTTATATGATTTTCCCTCCAGAATCTAAAACGAAAAATAAATAGAACAGTTAGAGTATATCCTTTCATCCTTCTATAACAATAACAAAATGTTCTTCGGGACTTAAAAGTCAACTATTTCTGGAAAAGACAGTATAATAAATTATCAAAGTCGACAAATCCTCAATTTAATTCTGTTTACTTGAAAATATGTCCAGATTAGTGGTCTCAGTTTTCAACTTACATCCACAGCATCTGTACCCTTGTCCATGAGATCAATCTTTGTCAATACCCCAAAGGTTCTCTCTCCTGAAATAAGACAAATATATTGTCATAAACTCCATTTGAAAGATGGCGCTAGTAAATAAGCCATACCTTTTGGATCCACTTCACGAGAGATTTTTATAGCATCAGATGTTGCAAGATCTTGGTTGGCAGGTGAAACTGCCAGAATGATACAGTTGGGCTGCAATAGATATTTTTAACAATAACAATTAACTCAACTTTACTGCAGTGAACCATAATTTTTTTTAACCGCTTTCTCCTCTTAACATCATAGAAAAAGAATAAACAAAAAATTGTAAGTACCTTTTCGATATAAGACCGCACCATGTTTTCAATGTCCATCACAATGCTTTCGGACTGACCGTCTACGATATAACAGGACAGCAATCATTCCAGTTATTTCTAAGAGAAAATGTGACAAAAGTGAAAATAGCTAGTTCAAATGACGAGAAATGTCTAAGAGAAAAAGACTCACCAACAGCCACTTTCGTAAGCCCAGGAAGATCGATCAAAGTCAGATTTACAACTGCAATTACGAGAAATATGCAAATCACTTCATACTTAATAAGCATAAAAGGAGAATATAGTTTCATGCTTTACATTAAAAGGGACTTCATAATTCAGAAACTAATGAAGCAAACAGTGAGTACCAAACAAATGTTTCATAAATATAGCATTACATTAGGAAATGACTGATTCCAAATTATTCTGTATTCATTTTATTCGACGCATGAAATAAATGCTACCTACCTAGAACTTTTACTATATTTTTCATTTTTCATTGCGGGAGATTTTTTTGGTGATACAGGACATAGCGTACTGTAACCTCAGATTCTTAAATCAGAAACGTTCAAATGCCATGTTGGAGTCGGACTCACCATTAGGTGAATAAATGCTGAGATAAATAGGAACGGTAGATATTTGTTTGGAACGCCCTGTCTCTCGATCAGTCTCATCACCGATCTCCTTTCTCACAGCAGCTGTACAAAGCATATTAGCGTCAAAGATTTACAAAGCCTGGGAATGTATGGTAGGCAAAGGGCATATATGGAATAATCAAGTATTAGCAGATCTCGTACTACAGCATGACAAAAAAAAAAAAAAAAAGGTCTGGATAAAGTGATAGAGAAACCAAAGTAATTATATTCCATAAAACTTACCAAAATCAGAGAATTTCTTCCTAGGAAGATGTCCAAACTCTCCATACTCTCTACCTTCATCAATCCGATGAAGCTGCAGGACCAGTGGGCGTCGAGTAACAATACCTGTGGTTTATACAAAAAAATCAATCGTAATATTTTCGACATAAGCACATAAGGTAAGTTCGAGTAAATGCCATTACATATACTGATGCACCAATAAATATGGAATGACAGTAGTTACCAGATCCACGAGGTAAAAAATCCTTCCCAACAATGCTCTCCAGTACCGAGGACTTTCCGGAACTCTAGAACCATAAGATATGAATCAGTGTCACTTCCAACAATTTGATAAAGTAAATCAAGTTGTAAAAAGGTCCATCCCATGACAAATGAAAACCATAAAAAAAACTACCATCTGGCATAATTGATAATACTCAATTACGATGCACGAAATGCAAGTTTAAAAAACACAACGAAGCACCAAATCACATCACATATTAAAATCTATAAGTCCACATCCACTATGCATTTCACACAAAAGTCAGAAGATTGGACCTCTGGTTACAAATAAAAATAAATAAATTCCACTGCAAAAAAAAAAAAAAAATTGAAGGCCAATCGGAATTCAATTTACATAAAAATTGACGTATTTAACAAAAAAGTATATCGGACGACGTCCCTTCTCAGCTCAAATTGATCGGCATTACAAATTCGCAGATAAAACCTAGACACCAAAAAGAAATCTCTATATATAAATATAAATTGAGGAATTGTTATATACCTGACCGCCGACGACGGCAATTGAAGGAAGGGCATCCCAGAGAGTGGGCAAGGCGCTCTCGTCGCCGTGATCGCCGAGCGCGGTGCATGCTCTCTGAAGTCTGTTGACCAATGCTATCAGGTTCTCCATATCTAGGACACCAGAGATTCACCGAAAGGCGAGTAGACTCGAAAATAATCGAAATGCGACGCGTAGAAGTATGTATCAGAGGGGAAATCAAACACCTGATAATGTATGATCTTAATTTATTTATTGCGAGAAAATCGGGAAAATGCTGCAGATCAAACTGATAGAAATCGGAGTGTGAATGTGAAATGGATAAAAGTAGAGGAATTGTTGAATCCAAAGGTGGCGATATATGGTAGATGGTGGTGGTGGCTTTCCTAATAGGGAAGTGGATGTCGGAAGGGAACCATGCTTTGGATTTTGAAATACACAGAGCCAGAATCGTGCTACGGAAAAAGCGCGACGACGACTTTAAAAGTAGGATCTGGGCCGTTATCTCAAAATTTTAAATACAATTTTTTTTTTTTTTAAATTATAAAACATTCATTTATTTTTTTTACAAAAAAAGTTAGTTGAATAATAATTTCCATATTTTACTAAAACACAAAGATATGGTATTATATTTGTCATGTGAATAATACTAATAAGAAATGAATTCCTGAATAAAATTGGAATTATATATCTGGCTACATTAGCAGCATCGGCCATGTGTGCGTGCAATCTGCAAAAGTATTCTTGCATTTTGTGTCGAGAGGAAATGCTATTTCAAAATTATGTTTGTTCGCACTCTGCATTGTGCACTGCTTTTGACGACTACTTGTGTTGTGGCTATATGCCATGGTGTGGGCTGATTCTTTATTTCCAGTTTGTTGGGGTTACTTGTTTACAACATTTTTTAAGTTAAACTATTTGATATACCTAATTGGGCCAATCCAATGGGCCCCAATTTATCTAATAATTAGGCCCACAACACGAAAGCCCAAGCACCTTCAAAATAAGGCTTGGGCCCAACAAAGTAAGCCCAACCCAATCAACGACATATAAATAGATGTTTTACTCATTTGTTAAGGTACGTTCGATTATTCGCAAGTAATCTAGAGTTTGATTCTCTCTACTATTTTCCACGATCCGTACATCTGACTTGAGCGTCGGAGGGGTTTCCGCCGGATCAACCCCCGACTTAGTTCACGTGTGCTCATTTCGCAGGACCTCAGGATCATCAAGTTGTCAAGCTATTGATCAGCTTTGCTCTCCCAGCTCGTTTTCTACACTACCCTAGGTGATCTAAGCAATTAGCATAATCATTATTCATTTGATCATCAAAAAATTTCTTCACCAATTTCTTATTTGCCATAAAATAAATCGACTACAAAATTGTTGAAATCTCAATTTACGTCTTAAGTATTTCATAGCTTCCAGTTTGAAGCAAGAGTCCATCAATTCCAAATCAGTTCAAGAAATAGATGTTTTGTGAAAAATGACACTTTTCAAGAATGTAATAATAATATCAGTTAATTAAAAAAAGATGATGTTTCTTTCAGCTCAGATGATCGATAAAATCAATAAAGAGAAACCATTAATTACATAGATAGATTGGGAATGCATACACCATCAGGGCCTTGTTGTTCCTTCCATATTCGCCCCGTAACACGAAGCTTAAGCTCTTTCCTCTCACCTCCTGAGAAAAAAAGTGCCATGTTTCTCTGTATAATGAGTCCATCGTGACTGTCACGAACCTTTCTGTGACCGTCTCTAACGCTTCGTGGGGTCCCCTCCCATGTTAGTTTCCTTCCATTTCCACCCACTTCCAAACTGTAGCTGTAGTTCCGAGCATCTGCTTCGTCTCCCATGAATCGCAGAAATGCCATGTACACTGGGGCCATTCCTAGTTGGAATGCTTCGAAATGTAGACAAAAGTACTGTCCAAAACAATGGAACACCTGTCCACAAGATTTATATCTGTTACATTACATATCAAATTTCAATCCACATTTCAGATACAAATTGTAACGACGGTTTCGAAATTGGAACGGTATTATCGAATTCGGCCGATTATGATCCGAGAATTTCTTATTTTGGAACAAGTTCTTACTTTCAAATTTACAAAATTTCGATTTTCGATTCATCCAAAAAAATCGGAACGGAATTGGAATTAGTTTTTCAATTCCAAAAATTATTGGAATGTTTCCTAATTTCGATCCGATTCGTTTGATTTTAGCCCCTAGTTGTAACAGATGAAAAAAATTCAACATTTGCATACAGACAACAAGAACCGTCATTGTACATTCGTAACTTTAGGCATTGTGTATGATTGGACAGATATGTTAATGAAATAAATGGACCTTATTTGATGTTTATATAGAAGAATAATTTTCCATGCCCTCCCAACTATACTATTGGGCACTCGTAAGATTGTACTAATCCCACAGTAGCAACCAAACGAGACCTTAACAGATGCAATACATTCACTATTAGGTGAAATAGCCACTAAATCCCTATATACGGAAAGGAGGCAAAAAAAACCCGGCATTGTATGCATACCTTAAAGCTAACTAATCATGCTTCACAATATGATTTAAAAAGCTAATTCGAGGTAAATGGATACTACATATTAGAGAGAAATAAACAAATAAATACTCACAGTTAGCATCCAGGTGGCATTCTCTACATCTCGAGGGTTGGATTTAACATATCGATGATTAAACGTGCAACCAGAATGCATATCGACTTTGTGGTCGTCTCTGAGGTGAGAAACTAGGTATGGAATATCCCCAATAATCGAGCACTCCGATCCAGCGTACGGGCAGTTGTAAGGCCTGAAATTGCAAAGCGCCTCGTGCTTCAACTTGCTGTAATAAGGGAATATTTCAGGACATCCAACTGTAATGAACTTGCAAGGCAGTTCGAGAGATTCAGCCACTTTTTCTAGCGCCAAACAACGTATGTCTCCGAGTTCTTGTCTGCAAGTTGGGCATCTGTTTTGAACCCTAATTTTACAGGTGGAGCAGAGGGTATGCCCATTGTGGCACTGCAGTATTTTTAATAACATTTGAGTGATCAACAATTGAGAAAATTATTACAAAATTAAGATGGAATTACATAAATTTCCTCAAGTAAAATGCAGCACCTTTGAGCATATTACAACATAAAAACAAAAAAAGATTGAATCTTGCAATAAAAACCTTCTATTTTCATATATATAATCAATTGGGGTTTGACATTAGTTTCCTACAAAAACAACATTGCCACAATAGAAATTGATATAATAAAGAGAAAAAAATTGAATCTTGAAAACAATGAACAACAAAAAACCAATGAATCAGCAGGAAAACAAACCTGATGGATAGGAGGGTACATAGAATTGGTACAAACAGGGCATTCAAGAAGTTCATGAACACTTGTGGTGGCTGGATGAATGTTGTGAATAATGGGCTTTGGAGAAGGAAACATAGAAAATGAACGGGGGTGAGAGATCTCATCTTCATCCATCATGCTATCAACGGTTGATATGCATTCAATGCTAGATTCCATTCTGAGAGGTAGGTTTCCTCCTCCTAGATCAATCTGTTCTGCATTTCTTGATATGTTGATGGAATTTTTGAATTTGATCCCATGTTTTTTATTTATTTTAATTTAATTTTGCCATGTAAAAATGGAAGGTAAACAGAAAAGGAAAAGCAGGAAGAAGAAGAAGGTGCTTTTCTTGATGCCTGTCTATGGGAGAGAATCTGTAAAGGGTAGTTTGGATTAGGAAATTTGATCGACTTTTTTCACTTTCCCTTTTTCTTTTTGTTTGCCCCTCTCTCTTCTTTCTTTCTTTTTCGTTTTTCAGATTTTAAATCAATGACCCTCTTTCTATTTCATTTTCTTATGGCCATTCAAATGTATTTTAAATAGAAGTACATATTTTCATTTATTTGAATTAATATACATTAATGTAGTACAAATTAATATGATGCATGTTAGTTGATAATTGTAATTGTGAAAGGATATTTAAATAGAATAAGTGGTAGAGAAGGTTGCCACGACTGAACAGTTTGTCCTTGATATGGAATTTTAATGATATGTATGTACAATGGGACATAATACTAATAATTTTAATTATTAATAATATAATAATAAATGTATCATGTATGTATGTAATTATGTATGTACACAGACAGACAGAGAAGTGTTTGAAATAAATTTGAATATGTGGGCCTTGTTTTGGATGCAAAGTTTGGGCTGGATGCCCAATTTGTGTGAATTTCACATGTTTGTCACTTGTCCACCTCTATTGGGCTCAATCCAAATTCATTTTAAATTAAATAAATATTTGGGGGAGATCCAATTTAGATTGACATGTTACACACCCTGCTAAAAAGAAATGAGGGATTTTAGGTGAGAGGAATGTCTTTTAGATTCGTAATAAATGCAGCTGCTCTTTTTAATATATATTTATTCTAAGACCTACCTTTTTTTTTTTTCCTTCTAATTATTAAAAGGGCAAATGGCAAAAAGGCCCATCACATGGGACTTAAATGCATTTTAGTCCACAAAAAAAACAGTCTCTCAATTAAGCCCATCCCCATGTCTTTAGTCTAAAATACCCTCAATAATATAATTCTTAACAATTCCACCCATTATGCTCTAACTTCCTTAATATTACACATTGACCCCGGATTTAAACAAATATATCACATTAACCCCCAAAACTTTTTTTTTTCAGAAAATAATTTTTTTTCTGAAATGTTTTTTTTCCGGCCAGATTCCGGCGTTGACCGCCGGAGACCGCCGATCTCCGGCGTTGACTTTTTTTGTTTTTTTTGAAATTTTTTTTTTCCTTAACTTTTTTTCCGGCCGGTCAACCACCGTTGACCGCCGGTCTCCGACGTTGACTTTTTTTTTTTTTTTTTTTTTGAATTGTTTTTTCTTAGAAAAAAAATATTTTAATTAATATTACTGTCTTGACTACTAAATTACTGTCTCAGACAGTAATATTACTGTTTGGGACAGTAATATTATGAATATTATTTTTCCGAACAGTAATATTATTAATATTATTGTCTAAGACAGTTAAATTACTGTTGGAGACAGTAATTTAACATCCAAGACAGTAATATTAATTAAAATAATTTTTTTTTAATAAAAAAAATTAAAAAAAAAAAAAGTCAATTAACAGTTAAATTACTGTCTGCGACAGTTAAATAACTGCTGGAGACAGTAATTTAGCAACGAATACAGTAATATTAATTAAAAATATTTTTTTTAAGAATAAAAAAGTCAATTAACAGTTAAATTACTGTCTCCGACAGTTAAATAACTGCTGGAGACAGTAATTTATCAACGAATACAGTAATATTAATTAAAAATATTTTTTTTAAGAATAAAAAAGTCAATTAACAGTTAAATTACTGTCTCCGACAGTTAAATAACTGCTGGAGACAGTAATTTAGCAACGAATACAGTAATATTAATTAAAATATTTTTGAAGAAAAAAAAAAAAAAAAACCAGTCAATTAACAGTTAAATTACTGTCTCCGACAGTTAAATAACTGCTGGAGACAGTAATTTAGCAACGAATACAGTAATATTAATTAAAATATTTTTGAAGAAAAAAAAAAAAAAAAAAACCAGTCAATTAACAGTTAAATTACTGTCTCCGACAGTTAAATAGCTGCCGGAGACAGTAATTTAGCAGCCAAGACAGTAAAATTAATTAAAATATTTTTTTTAAGAAAAAAAAAAAAAAAAGTCAACGCCGGAGACCCGGCGGTCAACGGCCGTTGACCGGCCGGAAAAAAATTTCAGGATAACAAAAATTAAAAAATTAAAAAAAAAAAAAAAGTCAACGCCGGAATCTGCGGGAAAAAAAATTTCAGGAAAAAAATTATTTTCTGAAAAAAAAAATGTTTTGGGGGTTAATGTGATATATTTGTTAAAATCCGGGGTCAATGTGTAATATTAAAGAAGTTAGAGCATAATGGGTGGAATTGATACGAATTAGGGTTAAAATTGGGGTCAAAATTGAAATTAGGGTTAAAATTGGTTAATTGATGAAATTGGGCTAAATTTGGGTGTAAATCATGAAATTGGAGTTGAATTGGGTTTCAATGAATTGGGGATAATTTTGGTATATATAAAAGGATTTTCCTTATTTGCAAATAAGTTTGAATGGGGTGGATTTATTTGAAAGACAAAAAATTTGGATGTCCATCTTTTAATTAAGTGCCCTTGTCATGGGCTTTTTTGTGATTACCCCTTATTAAAATGCTAAATTCAGAATTGTATATTTACATCATGAAAATTGAAAATGGATTTACATGGAGTACACATTAGCAGAATTTTATTATATTTACAAATAAAATGGACATGAGAGGTGGCAAAATAGGATTGGTGAGATGGGATATTCACAACTTAATAATAAAAGTGAGAAAATAGGGTCCGTAGATTACGGTGCGGTGGGCAGAGGCACATGGTCTTACTGTACGGTGCAGGGGACAACATCACTTAATGAATCACTCAAATAATAATAATGAATACTCCTATTTCTCCTCCAACAATTTAAATACTATTAAATATCCAATTTCATTATGTATATATGAAGATAAAAATGTATCCAACAACCCTGATTAAAAATGATGAAATCAAACGCGGGAATTTAGGGAATGTAGTTACTTGCACTCGACCAACTTTACCTTTATTTTCATGCACCAACCTATTTTAATTCTTCAACATTTTGTCACTGCTTCCAACTTTTCATTAATTCGTATTACAACACATTATTTATTCTACCTTTTGCCCTAATTTCTCCCTAATCTCTCTCCTCTTGTTCAATAAAGAGGATATAAGTTAAAAACATTAATTAGAGATAGATAAAATAGAAAATAGGGATATTTAATTTTACTTTAAGCACAACCCCTTGGAGCGAACCCGACCCTATTACCCGCCAAGTCGAACACGACCCGGAAACCCTGCTGCTGAATATTACCAATAATGGACAACCCGCTCATTGTCCCTGCAAATGCGAAGCAGAACTTCCCCTCACTGTCAACCGGAATCAAGTAATTCGACGCCGGCAACGACACGTCAGCTCCCTCGAAATGCAGAACCACCGTCGGCACCTTCACCTCCGTCTTCCCTGACAGATCAAAGCACGTGTCGAACAGAGAGAAATCTGAGCTCCTCTTCAAGTTCGATGCCCCTATCCGGAAAGCATCCCTCAGCGCCACGTAAGCGGGTCGGGTCAGTCTTGTCACCGACGTCCCCGAATCCACTATCACCCCTCCGTTGCCAGTCGGGTCCAGCTTGAAAAGCGACGCCGCTACTCCCGGGACACGCGTTCCGCCGACCGAAACGCCGTTTAGACCTACGTAGAAAAATGTATCCAGCTTCGGGTTGGTCAGTAACGGCGTGAAGACGGCGTTTCTGGAAACGGCGGATTCGCCGAACACCATGGAAGACGGCTTGGATGAAGCCGACCGGTCCACCAAGCAGTAGGAGAACTTCCTCCCGAATCGGCTGCCGGCTTGAGTAGGAAAAGACAACTTCCCACGGCCGAGGCCCAACAAACCGGCGGCGCCGACAAACAAACCCTCGTTGTCATGTCCGCAGCCGAAGGCGACGTTATCGACTTTCGTCTTACGAAACGTCAGCGTTTCAGTTGAAAATTCGCCGACGGTGAAGGAACCATCGCCGTAAGAAACCTGGTAAAGGCACTTGTCCCGGTTGTTGCAGCCTGGGGAATCGAGGCGGCGGCAAACCGGGGAGTCGCAGGTGAGTCCTAAAAAGGAGGTGGACGATTTGGGGTCGAAAACAGGGTCGGACTGAGAGTAGCATTTCCTGCAAGGGGAGCACTGAACCCAAACGACGTCGCTTCCGGTGTCGAGCACCATGTAGACATACTTGGGCGGAGTGCCTATCCCGATGCGCGTGAAGTATTCGCCACTCCCTTGCGCGAGCCCCGAAACAATTGAGCTGCTGAAATCACCTGGCCTGCCGCCGGAGACGTTAGCGATGGTAGAGAGAGCTCTGACCCTAACGGCGTCACGGCGGAGACGGAGTTTGAAGAGGGATTGAGGGGTTGAACTGAAAGCTGCTGATGCTGAAGGGGGGAGATTGTCGACATGGTGCAAGTCCAGTGAGAGAGTGGTGTCAGGGATTTGGGAATCGGATTGTTGCTGAGTGGGCCAGGAAAGAGATTGGGATTGGGGGTTGGGGAGGGAAGTGAGGACGAGGGTTTGGTAGTGGAGAGGAACGGAGAGGGTGACGGAAACCGTGAGGAGAATGACGACGGATAACAGTTTTCCGTCCATATCTTGAGAGAGAATGGGGGAATGAGAAGAGAGAGTGAATTAGGGCGGCTTTGGAAGTATAAATAATGGGTAAAATTGAAACTGATGCAACTGCAGCAAGTCAAGTGGTCATTTTTTGTTTTATTATTATATATACTATTATTATCCAATATGTTAACTTACCCGGGGATAAACATCAACATTATTACAATAACGTATAAAGTAAAAACGGGGAAGATGAAATTTGAAAACCAGCCCGTGAAGAATTGAATAGTTTGGTGAAGGATGTTTGTCTGTTTGTCCATCACAAAGTAAAGTTTTGTGAAATAATTAATATTGGCAAAAAGCAGACCATTTATGAAACTCCCCCACCTACCAACACAATTGTAATTGATGACCAACTATTGGACTTGGTTTTCGATTTTTCTGTACTGTATCATTTATTGTTGTTAAATAAAAGACTATATTACAATTATTGGGTTTGAGATAATCCTTCCGGCCCGTTTTGGGGTGGCCTAGCCCGCCATGTTTAAGTATAGGGCAGCTGGTTGTGTAGCTACTAGCCCAATTATAGAAACCTACCAAAATGGGTAAATTGAAACTGATTTTTTTTTTTTTTTTTGAAACATGTATAGATTTTAAGATTAATATTGCATATTCGACGGTGTGACCCGGGTAACAAATTAGATTTTTTTTTCAATTATAGAATTTATTTTTCCCCAAAATGTACCTATAATTTGATTTAATGTGATCCAACAAAAAATGATTCTCATAAGAGAGTGCCTTATGCGACATTTACATGTGCGCCGATGAATAATATAATTTAAATTTAGCTCCAAAAGTAATATATTTAGGCATAAATTCAATAAGAAATCTATTTTGTCCACGTCTCATCTTGTCAACCAATCATCAGCATCATTCATGCACAATGGTAGGTGTTCTCCATTAAAAAAATGGTTCCACAACTAAGTAGATTTGATTTTTAATTACTCTTCCTAACAACAGTTCATTGAATCTGGTATGCATATACACATTTGTGTCCTGTCTCTATTTGCCACTACTACATGTTCTTTTATCTACAATTTTCTCTCATACTACTAAATAAAAAATTAAAAAAATTATTAGATATTTCTATAGAAGCACTGCCAACTAACGAGTCAATAAGTCGTCATGACAATCAACACGTTTTTACATACACGTTCACATGTACTCCTCATTTCCATTAAACAAACCACCTTCCTCTATAAATCATCTTTAAAACACTCTTAATCCACCAAACTAACTATATTTTACCACACATACGGCCGACATTCTAACCCTGGTTCCACAACCAAAAACATTCAATCTCACAACACAATCATCTATTTTTTATTATATAAAAAAACATACACAATTAACTAACTCTTGCAAAAAAATGAAATTCTGGGTATTACTATTAACGAATAGCTGATCACTAATCTACTAGGTTAAATGGCATTTACTGCTGTATATCAAAATCTTGCAAACCCCATTTAATTAGTTCACTAGCCATAATGCCTAGTGACTCTGTCAACAAAAAAAATTTATAAATAAAAACATACACTTCTATTACCCAACATGAGACAAACTGCTATAAAGATTTGGACTCACCGGAAAAAGCTTCAATCAGCTTATCCTTAGTCAGCTGTTCCGATCCTTGCGAAGATTTTACAACAAACGTGTGGAACACTTCCTCACTCCCTGCAGCAAAATTTGCATCAACGATAGTTGCATTTGCATTCTTGATTGCTTCTACGACTCTCGATACAGGGTGACCGTCCAATGGGCAGATGACCTTCACAGTCACTTCGTCACAGCCAGTTTCAATATCGATCCTCGGAGCACAATCTTGTATCTTCGTATTTGGCGCTGTTATTACCCTTTCGTCCTCGGATTCCATGTCCTTGAGCTTCTTCTGAAGTTCGGTTATGTAAGCAATCGCGTCCCCTAAAAGGGAAGCTTTGTCCATCTTCGAAATATTCGGCACAACCGCACGAAGTGCGTAGAATCGCTGGTTCAGTTTCTCTCTCCTCTGCCTCTCTGCCTCGACATGATTTAGAGCTTCTTCTCTTCCATTGGCTGGCTTTCGCCCACGCTTCCTAGACCTATTGTCTCCCGATATTCCAACACCCTCGTCAACATCTGAATGCTCCGATTCTGCACTACGTGGCCTGGAAATAACAGTTCTTGAAGTAGCCCCACCGAAATCAATCTGCATTTGTGCTGGCTTCTTTTGAGTCTGAAAATTGCTGAATTGATACTCTTTTTTCGCCATGTTGACAAGCTCGTGTAGATTATTCGATGGGGGTTTTACGGGTTTTACGTTACCGTACTGCGTCCATCCGAGAAAACCGTTTTGAGTGTTTGTGAAAGGAAGTCTATTGTTATCTTCGACTTTCCCAACAACATTCTTTTGTCTAAATTGCGCATGATTAGAATACATATCCTGTCCGAAGATCTTGGGAACTACTTGTGTGTCTTTCTTGTCGGTTGTCACTGCTACAGCAGCAGCTTTCTTTGCTCTAACAAGTCCAGACAATGACGAGAATGAAGATCTAATCAAATTCACGAGCTCCAGACTTTCGGGAATACATTTCACCGAACCCAATTCAACCACACCGATATCAGTTGGAATCAAGGCAACAGTTCTCACACCAGCCAACTTTGCAAGAAATGAACGAAAGCAATAATCGGTTGAAGACTTCAATGTATCGGAAAACCAGACATGCTTACCCGATCCGAGGCATCTACCGGGCCCACCTTCTCCCCTTGAGAAAGAAAAGTACATTGATGCTAAGAAGAACATCTCAGCATCTGTAACCTTATCCAATCCAAAGGCATAGCTATCCTCGTCGGTCCCACCCGAAGACATATGCAATTTCTGGAGAACCCTTTTCCTCATTCTTTGTTGGGATTCATCTTCGAGCCTCATATTGAGTATTCGAGCAACTTCCGAGTCTTCTTCTTCCCGAGGCTCTCGGCAACAACCGTCGCCCCACCCTAAAACCAGGTCTCCGGATTTGGATTTGGAAAGCTGCCAGAAAATGGCGTAGTTCCAACTGAAATTGGAGGAATTAGGGCGCTCCACGAGATCTGAGAGCTTGTTCTGCAGATTCTCGTTATTGGCCATTGACATCAAAGAGCTTTGAGCGGTGACGAAGTTTGACATTAAGTATTCAAAAGCTTTGGTACCCAAAACCGCCGCCGCCATGGCTTTGTCTTCGGCGTTCCACACAACGCCGCCCATACCGAATTCTATTGTCATCACACACAGCACAGTAGCACAATACCCACCAACCAAAACAATTGAATTTACAGAGGCTAAATAGCAGAGTATAAATATAAAAATCCAGTCTCTTTTCCTATTGACAAATTCCAAATCAGATACACTCAACAATCGATTATAAATCAATCCAATTCAACCCCATCGCAGCTTTTGAAAAAGAAAAAAAATCGATCTTTTTCGGCAGAAACCCAACCAGCTCAGATCTCAAATACTATTTTGTCAATTAAAAAAAAACAACGCTTAACACAAAAATCCTCAGAAAATAGAACATGTAAGAAGAACAGCGATTGGAGGAAATTACTCACCAGAATGTTTGGTCGTTTGAATTTCAAAAGAAGTGTAAGATTAATTAGGAGGAGCGAAAGAAAAAAATCGTGAAATAAACGATCAAGGAAGAGAAAGCTAGGATTCTTCAGACCTCAGTGAAAGAAATTTGATTAGTATTTGAAGAAGTTTGGGTTTCCTTTATCGCTTGTGTTTCTTCTGTGTTTTATTTTAACATGCCCACGCCTATGCACGTGAATGAAATGTCGATCGGTGGGTTTGGAAATGGCGGAAAAAGTAACCATGGTTAAGTTAAATTGAAATCTCGTGTTTGTTTACCCAATCAAATTCGTTAAACGTTGGCAATTTGTCGACAGAAGAGGAAAGTAAATTAGTTTAATGGATTGATAAAAAAACCTAAAATCGACGGTCAGTAATGACCAATAATTTGTAGATTGAAACGTGGGGAGCTGTTGGACACGTGTGGGATGGGAAACGTATTCACGTTTCAGAATACGCTCAAACTCCTATGTCAACGAATTCATGAAAAGCACGTGACACCAACTTTAATTTAAGCGTGGTTGCGTGTATGGAGCACGTGAAATGTGATACATTATTTCCTTTTCCTTTTTTAACCCTTGTCTTTCTCTTTTCCTTCTCCAGGAGGGTTTGTTCACTTTCACGTGAGCTGCGCGTGCGTTATGATTTCCCAACTATGATTGATATCCAGAAGTGGTATGGGGTAGGGCTGCAAATTGGGAAATAAATTCCAATCTCATTATTCTTTTTGCATTAGGATGTTTCTCATCTATATATATATATATATACCAATTTCAATTTAAGACGCATGAAAATAAAAATATGTATTAGCCGATCAGAAATATTGGGCCTGTATTAAATTTAATTAGGCTGAATGTTTAAAATTCGAAAGTTTGGGCTAAGAACATTAATATACTTGATCGGGACATGAGGAAGCCGATGAAGCGAAGCCCAGTCACCAGAAGATCAGCCCACTATGGTCTATTAAGCCCAGAAAAAGATAAATATATTAAGTTTAAATAATATGATGTATGGACTTTTCAAAAGGTGGGTTTAGACCATCTTCGATCGGTTTCACCATTTTTTCACCAAATTCCACTTTTTGTGCTGAAAAAATGGGTTCATCTTCTACTCGTAGCACACCATTTTACCCTTCCACAATTTTTGGTGAAAAAATAGTGTTTTTGGTCTCCAATGGGTTTCACCAGAATTTAGACCAAATATTAAAATAATAATATTTCACCATTTCACCACTTATAGGAAATGGGATTTGGTTTGGTCTCCCATAGCAGCTCACCGTATATGCCCCAAAATTATAAATCTAATGTTAATCGTAATTTTATTATATTTTATTTCATAAATATTAATTATAGATCCAATGTTAAGTAATAAATTTGTTTAACTATATAATTTAAAAATTTTGTTATCAATTTTAAAAATTATGTTTCAATTTAAATGTCTCGTCTTGTATTTTATCAATTAAAATGTGTTTCGTTAATTATTCTATTGTTGCTTATTATATTTTATTAATAACAATTAGCGTATTAGTTAAGTAAAGAAGTGAACTAATAAATACTGATACCAACAAAATATACAAATTATATAAAAATAAGCATATTTATATTATTAGAATTAATGTTTTATTAATAATAACAAATGTATTTATATTTTAAAAACTAATTTAATAATTAATACCAATATATTTACGATAAATATGCTAATAAGTTGGTAATCGGGTGCAATTAGTTAAAATCATCATTTTATATGATACTTAACTAGCATTTTTCCCCCGTGCGATGCACGGGATATTATTTCAAAAATGAAAAAAATAATCAATTTAATACATAATAAGAAATTTCGTACACTAACATAGTAAAATTTAATAATGCAGTATTATTTATATTTTATACAACATTGGTTTTTTTAAATCTTACATATTAAGATTTATAATCCAAATATAATTAATATTAAAAAAATCGTATTTCTATCTTTATCTCTTAAGATTTGAGATATATTTGATGAAAAATCGGAGATTGATAATTGTTAAAAACTATAGTTAGAAATTAGTAGACAAAAAATATTAAAAATAAATTATTACAAAAATAGCATTAGGATTTTTTAGGGTTGCCTAACGTTTCTTTCTTTTATATATAAGATAAAATAGTGTTAATTACTGCAAATCCTATTTTCACCTCTATATTTGGTATGAAAAATACTAAATAGGATTTGGTGGAAAAAATAGGAAAATGGTGGACCGGTGGGAGATGAAAATTCCTTCACCAAAAAATTTGGTGGAGAAATAGGATTCGACTATTTGGTGATATGGGGGTTGACCACGGTGGGAGGCTAAAACCAAATCTTTATAATTTTAGATGTAATGATGATATAGGAATTTCGAATGTGAGACTAAAAACACATAAATTAGATGAAAAAATGGCGTTATGGCATCGGGTCGGAGATGCCGTTATATATATATATATATATATATATGCCTAATTAATGATGAAATAGAGTATTGATAATATTGTCTCGTATGTGAATAAAAATGGGCCTTATAATATGTTTAAGCTCATTAATTATAAAATGTAAGGAATTCCTTTTATAACACGTGGGTTTTCAGTTTAGGACATGAAAGTTTGACAAATTGTGAGGGGCACTGCACTATAGTCTCTGATATTTCCGAATAAGGTGAATTTTCAACTTGGATTTTGCACCACAAATACAACCTCAGTTGGAAACCTATCAAGCATCTATCATAAATCTATCAGATGCAGATAAAAACCTAGCTGTCATTTAAATTTAATATTAATACTAATATTAGTAGTGTTATTCATATTTTCATTTTATATATAAAACCTCTACAACTAGAACTCTTAATGTAAATAAATCTCTAGAATAATAAACTATATATAATTAAATACTAACAATAGTATGGTTGATTTATTCTTGACTGAAATGGTATGGTTAATTAAATACTAACAATAGTATGGTTAATTTAATAATAAGGGTAAATTACAAACACCCCCCTGAGGTATGACAAAATTACAAAAACACCCCTCTTGTTTGGATAATTACAACCACCCCCTCAACTCATCAAATTTAGTGGAATCTTCGAGATTATATGAAAATATTATCACTTTTGTACCCGTTTTATCCCATTCAAACTCTACATTATGAAGCAAGATGACCATAATATGTGATTTTTAGCTTGTATATATCAGTTTGTGGTGCATCGAAAACTGTATTTTTTACACAAAAAGAGTACAAACTAGAGCACATTTCACGGAATCTAGATGACTATGTTGAATTTGGCACCATAAAGGTGGAGGTCTAAGAAAAAATCATAGTTGAGGGGTAGATTTAATTATCCAAACAAGAGATTTTTTTTTTGTAATTTGACCATACCTCAGGGGGTGTTTGTAATTTACCCTGATAATAATAATAATAACAATGATGGAAATGGTAGATGGGAAGATATTTTGAACACATTATTAATTATTATGTATATGAAAATGAATATAATAATGGTACAAAATGAATGAATGGTCGTCCATCCCTTGATGAAGGCATAGTTCGATCAACTTGTGGGCGGCGGTCCCATACTACTACGTTCATTACAAACCAATTTAATTTCTTTTGCTACCTACACAATTCATGGTCCATGATTCATTATATTACTACGTGTGTGTGTATATATCATTATTTTGTCTTGCCGTATATAATATTATTTTTAGGGAGTATTTGTTAATTTTGAGTTACCAATAATAATTATTGATATACCTAACACGGCCGATCCAATAGGGCCCCCTAATTTGCCTAATAATTGGGTCCACTACACGAAAATCCAAGTACCTTCAAAATAAGGCTTGGACCCAACAAAATAAACCCAACCCAATCAACACATTTAAATATAGGTTTTAACTCATTGGTTAAGGTATGTTCTATTATTCATAAATAATCTAGAGTTTTATTCTCTATACTATCTTCACGATCCGTACATTTGACTTGAGCGTTGGAGGGGTTTCCGCCGGATCAACCCCCGGCTTAATTCACGTGTGTTTATTTCGCAGGGACCTCAGGATCATCAAGTTGTCAATCTACTGATCCGCTTTGCTCTCCCAGCTCGTTTTCTACACTACACGATGTGATCTAAGTAATTAGCATCATCATTTTGGCGCCGTCTGTGGGAACGATGCAAACCAGATCACGTAGCCAACAAGATCCTCCCGAGGCATCCGCTCGGAGAGAGAATGACACAGCTAACAACCTCCCAATCCGTGGAGGCTTTGGCTTGCCACCTTCTCCGCGTGCTCCGGATCCGCCTCGCGAGGTTCAGGTGATCCCCCATCGGGACCCACCACTCGCCGATCCGCCACTCCCTGCTCCTCTAACGGTTCAAATAACCGAGGATGCGCTCCAACGAATGATAGCAGAAGCCTCAACTCGCGCCGCCACAGAGGCCGTGACTCAATATATCGCCACGATGGGAGCAAATGCTCCCAATGCGATACCAGCACCAGCTCCACCTGTAATGCAACCAATGGCACCACCGCCAGTCTAGAACCAAATAAGTGTCTCCTCATCCACCTCGGACCCACGGTCCCGAGTGCAGCTATCCACCAATCACAGGGGGGCACAACCCAGACAACAACGTCAGCGCTCACCCCCACGGGGCATTGCGTCTCCACAGAGATTCCCTCTCTTTAATGAGGGAGAAGGCGAGGTAAATAACAGAATGTCTCGCCAAATTTCCTTCCCCCAATTGAACAATCCAATTGGCGGAAGAATGCCCGCCCCAGTAGACGCAGTCCTTTCACCATGGACATCCTCAACGATGTATTACCTCAAGGAGTGAAGATCTCGGGGTTACCTCAATTTGAAGGGACCGCCGATCCACAAGAGCACATAGAGAAATTTAACGCCATGGCAGATTTGTATGGCCCAACGGACGCTGCGATGTGCAAAATGTTCCGCACCACTCTCTCCAAGAGAGTTATGAATTGGTTCAACTCTCTACCCACATGATCGATTGAGACCTTCGCTCGATTGTCAATACGGTTCACCAATCAATTTGCCATCAACAAGCAGTATGCCAAGACCCCAGCCCTCATTTTCTCTGTAGTACAGAGAGATAACGAAACGCTCCGCAACTACATCAAGCGTTTTGTAGAAGCTGTCCACGAAGTCCCAAGCGTAGGACAAGACATGCTCTCCGGGATCATGCAACAAAACTTGAAGCCGGGTAGGTTCAAAGAATCTATTGCTGGAAGACCTCCAGGCAACCCAGAGGAATTGCTGAACCGAGCCGAGAAATACGTACGAATAGAGGAAGCCTCTACCCATGCTCCTCCTAAGAGGAAGAGGGAAGATGATCGACAGGACATTAGAAGACGAGATGATAGACGTCCACCACTCCCACATCAAGGCCAATCATCTTCCTCCTACAATCGGTTCACTCCGCTAAACACTCGCCTCACAGAAATCCTTCATGTGATAGAACAAAGAGGTCCAGCCGAACCTCCACGCCCAATGCAGCCAAATGCGAAACGAGAAAAATCAGATCGCTACTGTCGATTCCATAAGGATAGAGGACATACTACCGATGAATGTGCACAACTCAAGGTAGCAATTGAAAAATTGATCAAGCCGGGCCACTTAGGCGAATACATCGACAAGCCTCGAAACAAGCGCCGTGATGACCTCTCACGACGAGATAACAATCGAGATCAACCACAACGATGAGAGGAGGGGGGTCATCGACGCGAATAAGATAAAAATGATAATCAACCCACCCGGGGAGTCATTGCCTTTATCTCCGGAGGACCAGCGGGTGGCGATTCTCAAAATGCAAGACGCTCCCTCGCTCGATCAGCACGTATGATTCAAGAGCACGTCTCTCCATCCGCGTCTGTCTATTAGATACGAAGACCTATTCACAGCATTGTCTTTGATTCCTCGGACCTCGAAGGCCCAGACGAAGACCACGTCGATGCATAGGTAGTCACAACAGCGGTAGCCAACTTTATGGTTAAGAAAATCTTAGTGGACGGTGGGAGCTCAGCAGACATCATGTATCTTCATACATTTAAGAAGCTGGGCATAGATAACGCCCGTTTTAGCCCCATCACTACTCCGCTAAAAGGATTCACTGGGGAGGGCATTTTATCAATGGGAGAAGTGGAGTTGCCCATCTCGTTAGGGGACAACCCTTGTCGAATTACCAAAATGGTAAAATTCCTCGTCGTCGACAAACCGTCCCCCTACAACATCATCCTAGGGAGACCAGCAATCCATACATTCAAGTCAGTGCCTTCCTCCTACCACCAAAAGTGGAAATTTCCCACTCCTTATGGAATGGGGGAGGTACTGGGAGATAGACGTCTCGCTCGAGAGTGCTATGTGAGAGCCCTTCGAGAACCATCCAAGAAGCCCAAACCGTCCGAAAGAGGAGACGACACCCAAAAAACCGACAAATGGAAATGGGTCAACGCGATCATCGAGGATGATAGAGAAATCCTTATCAGCGTACCAGACGACAACATTAAGCTAGCGGCCGTCGAAGAGCTTAAGCTCATAGAGCTCACACCCGGAGATGATTACAAGGTCCTACGAATCGGATCCGATCTAGATCCAAGGATGGAACAACAGCTAATCAACTTCCTACGACACAATGGAGATGCGTTCGCTTGGAAAGCCCAAGATTTGTCGGGCATTCCCCCACAGGTAGCTCTACATCGGCTCAACGTCGACAAAAGGTTAAAACCGATCAAACAAAGGAAGTGGACATTTGGCCCCGAACGCAACAGACACATCAAGGCAGAAGTGGCAAAACTTCTAGAGGCAGGTCATATACGACCAGTTCAGTATCCTGAGTGGTTGTCGAACGTAGTACTCGTTCCCAAGCCCGGTGGCAAGTGGAGGTTGTGCGTGGATTTCACCGACCTCAACAGAGCTTGTCCTAAGGACCCATTTCCTTTACCTAGAATCGACCAACTCATCGATTCGACCTCGGGATGCGAGCTCCTCAGCTTTCTCGATGCATATCAAGGGTATAATCAAATCTTACTCGCCCCAGAAGATCAAGAGAGGGCCAGCTTCGTCACAGACCAAGGCATCTACTGCTATCGAGTCATGCCTTTCAGGTTAAGAAATGCGGGAGCCACTTACCAACGTCTAGTGAACGCAATGTTCGCAGATCAAATCGGCAAGAATATGGAGGTGTACATCGATGACATGCTCGTCAAAAGTGTCAAGGTCTCGGACCATTTAACCGATTTGGATTAGTGTTTCGCCACCCTGCGAAAATATAAGATGAAACTCAACTCCCTCAAATGTTCGTTCGGAGTTCGGGGAGACAAATTTTTGGGATATATGATTTCGCAGCGGGAAATCGAAGCTAATCCCGCGAAAATCGAAGCCATCACCTCCATGGCTCCACCAACATCTATCAAGAAAGTCCAACAGCTTAACGGCTGTTTGGCATCTTTGAATAGATTCATTTCAAGATCAGCAGACAGGGCTCTCCTCTTCTTCAAGATTTTAAGGGGAGGAAAAAAGTTTGAATGGGATGAAATATGTCAAAAGGCGTTCATCGAGCTGAAGTCATATCTTGCATCACCACCCTTGCTTATAAAACCTCAGCCCGGAGACACCCTCCCCCTGTACTTAGCTACCTCAGCTGATGCCATCAGCGCAGTCCTCATCCGAGATGGAGGAAAAGGTCACCAACCCATATACTACATAAGTCGCGCCCTCCAAGGAGCCGAACAACGCTATACCAAAATGGAGAAGCTTGCTCTCGCCCTCATTAACGCAGTTCGGAAGCTCGGACCTTACTTCCAATCACATCAAGTGGTGGTTCTCACCAATTACCCCCTGAAGCAGATACTAAGGAGTCCCGAGACATCCGGGCGGTTAGCCAAATGGGCAATAGAGCTGAGTGAATATGGGGTAGAATTCAAACCCTGCCCCGCTATCAAAGCGCAAGTATTGGCTGACTTCTAAGTAGAAATGACCTCAGTAGAAGAGAGCACCTCCCTCCATGCTTGGTCTGTCAGCGTTGATGGATCTTCCACAGCCACAGGAGGTGGCGCGGGTATCGTACTAACGAACCCCAATGGAGATGAATTCGAATATGCTCAACGATTTTAATTCACAGCCTCAAACAATGTCGCTGAATATGAAGTATTGATAGCTGGAATCCGCCTCGCCTTAGCAGCCGGAGCGCGTAATCTCATAATCCAAAGCGATTCTCAGCTCGTCGATAACCAAGTACTCGGAACTTACGAGGCCAAAGAAGACTCCTTGGCCAAATATTAGGCTCTCACACACACTCTGTTATCCAAGTTCGAGAACTACGAGATAAGACAAGTACCTCTCTCCAGTAACATCCACTACACCAAAATGGGTATTTTCTAACAGCAATAGTTTACTATTTCTAACGGATATGTACCGTTAGAAATTTCTAACGTTTAATATCCGTTAGCAAAATAAGTTATGCGTTAGTATTAATAAAAAAATAATTTTATTATTTTTTTAACGGAGTATAAAATATAACTAACACTTGTGGTCCGTTAGTAATAAGTAAATTAAAAAAAAAAACATTTTTTATATTAAATTGATAAAGAAGGCAACATTTTAATTAAAATCCCTCCCCTCTCTCATACGGCTGCACGCGTACACTTGACGAGAAATACAAGCGAAGGAGAAAGAAGCTTGGACTCTGGCAAGACGGGTAACAGTCGCCGCCTCCACCTCTGCCTCCGCCCACGCCCCCGGCCCCACCGCTGCCACGACAACCACGACCACCACTACCGTACAAGCAACGCCTTGTGAACGATGTATGGACGACGACAACAGCAATAATGTTTTAGGGTTTCCACTTCCCTTTCCATCATCGTCAATTGAACACCATCCTTCTAGAATTTACATCGACAGGTGACTAGGGCCACAACGAAAACATCAATTGATACAATTTCAGGTAATTACTATTTTTTAATTATGTTCTTTAACATTCAAATTGAGGTTCCCGATTTTCCTTATGAAATTATTTGTGAATGTAAATACTAAGTGTTTGCCCTAATATTTTCTTTTTGGATTCTCATTTTTTTCTCTGTCTTGTCATATTTCAATTTTAGTATTTTTTGTTGTTCTATTGATGCATTTTTTTCGACAACAGGGGATGGCAAAAATTGGGTATTTGAATATACTTGCCTAGATGTCTTAAGAGGTGTTATCTGCACAAAATATTAAACTAACAACAAAAACAAGATGTGAAAACTAAAATTTAGGGGATTCAAGATTAAACCCCTAACATACAATTGAATAATAGGAGAAGAAAAACGAGAAATAGATGGAGAGAAAGAAGATTATAGTACCTGTGCATGGTGATGGCCGGTGGTCTTGCCGGAGACAGTGGCGGATCGAGACGGAAGAGAAACCAGGAGAATTTTCCCATAGGAAAAACAAAGAGAGGAACGATTACCGGTGGTTGTGAACTTTTCGCCCACAGCCGCTGGTGGAGAAGGAAGAGAAATGAGGGCAGGGCAGTTCTTCGATGAATTTCGATAAATATTATAAATTAATAGTCTTCCGTATATGTTTGTGTAATTGTGTTATTATATATATACTTAATATATTAACAATATATATTATGTATTATATATATATATATATATATATATATATATATATATATATATTGCTGCCGACATGTAGTGGAGATCACGTCGCTTCAGGTGCCGGCCGGCATCGACGACGCTGCTTCTATCACTAAAGTAAAAAACATCCACTTAAAATGAGTTCGTTAATAAAATTTCAGAGATTGTGTGCAGATGCAGTAGCTCCAGTGAATTGCTTCTATCATGTTAATTACTTTGTAAATCTCAAATTTTATTTACTCGTTCAATGGTTTGTATCTGATTACTTATTTTGCTTACTTGTGATGCTTTTCGTATATATTGCTGAAGAACCTGAAGTTGTTGGGGAGAAGAAACCCAAGGCTATATAAACAAAGGTATGATAGTACACTTAATGTTAGTATGCCATTTTAGGTATTAGGTATTGAGCAATTGAAAATACTTGATTATTTCAATATTATCACAAGTGTTTTGCTTTTCCGATTAGTAATAGAGAAGAGAGAAGAGATTGTCCCTATTTAAAGCATGGGAAGAAAGTGAGAAGTCAAAAGTTGAAAGAAGTAAGAAGTTTCTCGAACATACCCTGTTCTTTATCGAATTCAATATAGTTTTACGGAGTTACATTTCATTTTAGAACGAAAAAGGATATATCGAGGACGCTGACTAATATTTATTTATCTCATGCTTACTAAATAATTTGCAGGGCTTGGAAGAAAGTATATGTTATTGGAGATTGAAAGAACTGTTGGAAAGCGACTCAAGAAGCCGAGATTAAGAAGATAGAGGTAACAACTCATATGTGTTAGTATATGTAGATATTTTGAATAAGTCATTGGGTTGAGTGTATGTACATCTACTACACATTTGTGCTCACTAATTCCGATATTTCATTGAATAGTTTATACTTTGATTTCCTTGTTTTGTTATGGTAGAAACTCGGGAGAAGTTTCTTTGTCTTTGTTTCATATATGTGTGTTGTTTGGTGTTTATTATTTTGTTGTTTTATTTATATCAGGACTTTTGAGTTCAACCTTGGCAGGGCTCTGGAGTGTACATGTTCTGTTTTAATGTATTTACATGGATTTTTTTTTTCATTAATGTATATGAATGTTACTGCAATGGTTGATGGTACTTTTAATTGATGGAGTATTGATCATTTGATACTTTTGGCTGAATTCTTTATAGAGTAGTGGGGAATTTATTGTAATGAACGACTATATTTATGTAATTTATATTTTATTATTTCCGACCCATTTTATAATTAATTACTATTTTCAGTAATTATGATTTTTTTTTTAATTTTTTTTTCTATTTTTTCTAATGGATATATCCGTTAGGAACTTAATAAGAAGTGTTACAAACTGAACCGTTACAATGAATTTTCTAACGGACAATAAGTGTTAGCAATAATTATTTTTCTAACGGATAGTTTTATTTTTCCTAACGGATATATCCGTTAGACTTGTTTGGCTCTGAATTTCTAACGCCATATTTTTAACGGTTTTTCGCCATTAGAAAAATTATTTCTAACGGTCTATATCCGTTAGAAAAAGCCTTTTTTGGTGTAGTGATCCATGCGGACACATTAGCTAGGCTTGGAAGCTCCATGGCAAGCATTGGAAGTCGGAAGGTGACGCTTCTCACCTCGCCTCAGCCGGAGATAACTTCAACTGATGAAGTGCATTACAACGAGGAGGACGAACCGTGTTGGTTCACTCCGATCATAAAGTATCTCAAGAAAGGAGAACTCTCAACTGACCTCACCGAAGCACGTAAGTTAAAAACGAGAGTCGCTCGCTTCGTAATAGTGGGAGAAGAACTTTACAAACGAGGATTCTCATTCCCCTATCCCAAGAGCCTCGACCCAACTACAGCAAATTACGTACATCAAGAAGTACATGAAGGCATCTGCGGAAATCATTTGATCGGTAGAACCTTGGCTCTCAAACTATTGAGGCAAGGCTACTATTGGCCAACAATGCACGAAGACGCAAAGAAATTAGTCCAGAGGTGTAAGCCCTGCCAAGAGCATGCCAACATCCCTCACCTGCCAGCGGCACTAATGCAACCGATTGACAGCCCCATCCCTTTCGCCCAATGGGGGGTGGACTTAGTTGGACCATTCCTGTCCGCCACGGGAGGGCGCAAGTTCCTCATTGTAGCTGTGGATTACTTCACCAAATGGGTGTAGGCCGAGCCCTTAGCACGCATCCGAGAAGAAGAGGTCATCCAATTCCTGTGGAAGAATATTGTGTGTCGCTTTGGAATCCCACGTTCCATTATTTCAGATAATGGAACCCAATTTTGTGGCGACAAAGTGAAGAATTGGTGGCTCGGTTTAGACATCAAACAGTTCTTCACATCCGTGGCCAATCCACAGGCTAACGGCCAGACGGAGGTCACGAATCGCACCATACTCCAACACCTTAAAACAAGGCTTGGAAGTGCCAAAGGGAAGTGGGTGGAAGAATTGCCGAGCGCCCTATGGGCTTATCGAACAACTCCACGAGCAGCAACCGGAGAATCACTTTTTAATCTGGCTTTTGGCACAGAGGCTATCGTACCCGTGGAAATCGGCGAACCATCTTGGCGAATCACCAACTATGATCCCGCAGCTAACGAAGAAGCTATGCGAGGGATCCTCGACCTCGTAGATGGGCTACGAGAGATTGCATACATCCGACAATAGATGTACAAAACACGCATGGCCAAAGCCTATAATTCAAAGGTCCGCCCTCGATCCTTCCAAGTGGGAGATTTAGTCCTCCGAAAAGCTGAAGCCTTGCGCCCCATTGGTAAGCTCGACCCAAAATGGGAAGGACCATACAAAATCACACAAGTGATCAACACTGGAGCATATCGTCTCGAAAACCTTGACGGACATCCTATACCCAGAACCTGGAATATAGGGAACATCAAAAGGTTCTACGCTTGAGGTATACATTCACATTGCTTCAAATCCATTTAAGTTACCACCCTCGTCCTCCTCATACAAAATTTGCTTACAAACCATTACCCCTACAGGCTTCGCGACCTTTCACGTCACTTGTCTGGCAAAGATTGTCTCTGCACTCTTGGGAAGTTTCTACTCCATAACGAGGTGCATAAAAAACCCACCCAAACTGGGGGGGCTACTAATATTACTTACATCAGCATTCCATAATCAATTTTCATCACCTTCTTATAGATGGAGAATCAATTACGTGGGATGCTTACTACTCATTACTGGCCCAAAGAGCGAAGATACTCCATACCACATCGCCAAGGGAAACACTATTTCCACTAAAGGATATCACACGCATGCTCTTGTATATTCATACTAACATGATAAAGTCATTCCATTTAACATGCATGATTACGCAGCAAATCACAGCAACTTATGAGTTGATTTCATATATCGGAGTGCGAGGAAGATAAACAATCCCCGTAGTAGGGTACGTGACATTGTAGTACACATCACCCCAGCTTATACAATTAATAAGTCTTCAATATAAGTGTTTTAAAAAAAAATTATACTATACTTTTCAGGCATAGAGACGCCAAAGGAAATCGATTTACCATCAGCACAGCGACACGGACGAGTACAAGGAAGACGTGGAAGAAGAACAATTTAATATAATCACTTAGAATAGTTTTTATTATTTCAACTTATTTGCTTCTACAATAGTTATCTCCCTTCGCCTCACATAGGCTTATGACATTCGCAAATTTATTTCCCTTTGCCTCACGTAGGCTTGTAACAATTCTCACTTTCTACCATGAATAAATCAAACTTTCTGCTTTACTCTCTGTGCCTTTACATCTATACTATTTACCCGTTACAACGAGTTCAATGCAGTACAACCCTACAAATACTGAGAGAAATTTAGATAATCCATAGAGCCTGGCCAGCTGGATTATCTAAGTCTCTTTATTTGTTTCACGAGGTGATACTTTGAAAACGTGGCCACGGACCTAACATATTTAAGACCCACGCGGTCCGAACAAAGGGCACGACCCTTAACAAAAACCTTGGGAGACTGATCACCTCCACAAGTACATCGTGCACAATGCTAAATGTAAATACATATCAGCAACGCACAAAACACTTGACAATGTCAAAATAAATAACTCGAGATATCAAACTTCAAATGTCAAACAAGGAAGAAATTTCAAATGAAATATTAGTGGACATACCCATCTGAATCAGCGATAAAAATAAACTAGGACTTCCATAAAAAATAAAAATAAAATAAAAAAGTTTAACTATCCTAGCAAAACTAACACATAAATCTTAGCTCCCCCACCACGAGCGGAAGACGCCCCTGCAGTGGGGTCATCATCAACCATGTCATCCACGAGCTCAGTGCCCGTCTCGTTGACATCTGCCTCATCCTCCTCTTCATCAAATACACCGGATTCCATCCCACGAATTACCCTCTCACTGATACCGCCCACCTCGCGAAGGTATTTGCGACAGGTACGAACTAATGGCTTATAGACAGACGGCAGCCAAAGCACGTTCCTCAATCATAGCAACACACTCGGCACTACCTCAGAAGCTAAGTTTGGTTTCCTCCACGATGGAGTCCTTATAAACAGCACCACCCGACGTCGCGAGAAACCGCTTTCCCGTGGCTTTCTCAACTACATACTTCTCTTTGAGTTGATCATAGCACTCGTTCAACTTCTGAACATCATCCTTATAGGCCTTTGCGTCACCTCGGATAACCTCGAGCTCATCTGTCCTCTGAGCAAGCTCTTCCGTCCGTTGAGCAAGATCGGACCGCGCTATCTCCAACTGGCTTCGAATTTCGTCCTCACGCGCCTGACTTCGAGCCCGCTCCTCTTCCTTCCTGGCTTCCACGTTCCCATCTTGCTCCATGAGGTATCTCCAAGTCGCTACCAACTATATATATATATATATATATATATATATATATATATATATATATATATATATATATATATATATATATATTTACGCAAGATAAAGAGGAAATAAACATAAAGTTTTGTTCTAACAAGACAAGTACTCACCCGGCATATGTCCCCACCGGCCAACTCGAGCAAGTGTGAATAGCCCTTACCGGACATCCGAGCACGATTGTAGTCCCGAACGAATCCCTCGGTATTCGTCATCGGCAAATCACGGTCCGACACATCCCAGTACGACTCCTTCCCCTTACGATTCACCCCAAAGGTAAACAACTGTTTCCCTGCCCCACCATGGAAAGCATAAGACTCCTCTAGGTCTACCCGAGGACGCTTTGGCACAGCCACATACTCAGTCTCTACTCTCTTTCCCTTGCCACGATCTTTCATAGGTTCACTCACCGCCACTTCACCTGCATAGCTACGATCGTCTTTAATCACTCGAGAAGTCTCTACACGGATCGTACCTCGAGGCAAGCCACCCGAAGAACCTCCCAAAATGGAGGGAACCTTCTTCGACGTCCCATTCGCCTTAGCTCGTAGCGCCGCAAAGTTAATACAATCATCTAAAAAAAAAGGGGGGGAGACATGAGATAAAGACAACCGAAGAACATCATAAAAAAAAATATAATATCGAAAAAACAAAAGGATATTCGACGCTGACCATCCGGTAGTAAACACATCGGGTCAAATTCCACCTCACACAACTTATATTCTTCAATCCTCTTCGCCATATTCGCGGTAATCTTGAAACTCTCGCACGTAGGTTTCCAAACTAGGGGAACATCGAAAGAGGGAGCCCTCACATAAAAGAAACGGGACTTCCAATCCCCCAAGGATAACTTCATACTCTTCAAAAACTGGTAGGGAACGCGCGGATGAACGCAAAAGAAAGGCAACTTAGTCAGCCGATGTAATGTAAATAACGCCTTGAACAAACTAACAGTACTAGGCAAACCTATCGTAGACACTCTATGGTGAAACGCCTCGAACGTAAGAACCGCAGTCGGAGTTAGCTGACTATACCCTATCTTAAATTCATCACAAATCTTCAACAAGGTCGGATGCAGAGTGATTTGAGAAGTACACGTCACGTACGCCAAGTAAACCGTATGAAACCCAGCGGGTGACGAATATAAACGGTCGCCTTTCTGAGGCAACAACAACTCGATATTTCTTGGCCCCCCAACTAGTCAACGAATAGACTGCAAATGCTCTTCCGTCAATACACTACCAAAATCAATTAAGTCAAAATTAATTGGCTTAATTTTCTTTTGCCTCCTCCTATCAATCTCAACATCACCCAACAGAATATCATCTTCCTCTTCCAATTCGACCATCAGACCAATTTCACTACTCGGCTGAGCACGCTCACTCGATGGATGAGATTGATGGGACTCATCACTATCACTACCAAAATCCACGACTCGACGCCCATAACGACGTCTACTAGAACCAACTTCATAATTGACGGGGCAAATATTAACATTTGGCTCCAAATCATCACTCCAAGCACGTACCGTCTCGCTAAAACCAAGCTCCAATGGCTGATCGTCGACAACATCTTCGAACGGCACCCCCAGCTGCCTACACGCGCCCGCACGCGCCCGAAGACCTCCCCACGCGCTGTAAACACCCGCTCTTTCTCCCCAGACGCGCGCGCGCGTCGCTCTTGACGCGCCGCATCATTGGGCGGTGTCTGCGACGCGCGCGCACCTACCACCTGCCCAGCTCCAGTCACGCGCACGCGGCACCCCCACCCCCCACAGCTGACGCGCACGCGCTTCCCTCGGCATCCGTGTCAGACGCGCGCGGCACACACACGCTCCCTAACGCTGACGCGCGCGCGCGTCCGTCGGCATCCGTGCCTGACGTGCGCGTGTCAGTCGCCCCACGTGCAGTAGCCGAGCCGATGCTCCCCTCGGTAGGCGCACGAGCCGGCTTCTTCCTCTCTCCTCCTCGGCTTGCTTCGAAACTCCCACCAAGACACAAGCCACCAGTGGAAACGGCTTGCCCTAAGCCTTCCACTGCTGAGCCAATGTTAATACCCACCATACTTCTCCCTTTGATCCGTGCACTAGCTGACGAAGATCCGATTTCCGGACCTGATACTACTATCTTCTCGCGTTCCAAACCTATGGTACCAAAAGTATTCTTGCCCCCTTCCACCGGATCTCGAATTTTAATTCGCAAAGCTTTCGACTTACCCGGGTTCGACATGATAAATATTTTTTCCCGAAAAAACAGTCAAGAAATAAAGATTTCTAATCTACCACAAAAAAAAAAAAAAAAAAGAAGAGCACAGAAGAAGACCCAAAAATATTAAAAGTACTGACCCATATTTATTCTTCACAAGGATTGGAAATTTATTCTCCCCACCGCAACATGATTCTGTTTATTTGGCCCTGGTATATTATTTAACACCCTTAAATATATATCTCGTTGCCAAATAAATAAATAAAAAATGAGAAGAGAGAGACGAGGCTCCGGAGCCAATTAATTACAAATTACGATCCGGTCAATTACTTCACATTTAACTCTCGACACGATCCGGAACCCCCTCGACAAGTCTCCCATCTCGGCTCGAGAGTTGGGGGCTTAATGATATACCTAACTGGGCCGATCCAATAGGCCCCCTAACTTGCCTAATAATTAGGCCCACTACACGAAAGCCCAAACACATTTAAAATAAGGCTTGGGCCCAACAAAATAAACCCAACCCAATCAACACATATAAATAGAGGTTTTAACTTATTGGTTAAGGTACTTCATATTATTCATAAGTAATCTAAAGTTTTATTCTCTCTACTATCTCCACGATCCGTATATTTGACTTGAGCGTCGGAGGGGTTTCCGCCGGATCAACCCCGGCTTAGTTCACGTGTGTTTATTTCGCAGGGACATCAGGATCATCAAGTTGTCAAGCTACTGATCCGATTTGCTCTCCCAACTCATTTTCTACACTACCCCAGATGATATAAGTAATTAGCTCCTCAGTTATATATATTTGATTTATAAGATATGATATAGTGAGTCAGCTTCATTTCATATATCAAATAATTAATTATTGAGAAATATGTATGCTGAGAGAGACAAAGAGAGAGGAAGGTCACTCATGTCCCGTGCTGCTTTTGCACATGTGAACCTTACTTCTTCTTAACCTTACATTAACCCTACTACAGCTGCATCCAATTTATTGGGACCAATTACTTTTTCAATCTTTTTCATTTTAATTTAACGGGTCTTACTCAGGGTTACTTTCGTCATTTACTTATCAAAACTGACAAATTTACAACAGTTGCAAGACTTTAATAAATACAAAAAAAAAAAATGAAAAATCTATGATTAGTATTGCATTTTTGTATACTTGCTACGTGCCGTATATGAATCGCACTGAAATGTTATCTCTCTAAAAAAATTTGGTAAATTTCACTTTACCTCTTGTACTTTGGTTGGATATCACTTTACCCCCTTGTACTCTCAATCGCATCGAGTTACCCAATTGTACTTTAGTTCGATATCACTTTACCCCCTTCTACTCTCAATTCATCAATTTGCCCCCTTGTACTTTGGTTCGATATCACTTTACCCCCTTATACTCTCAATTGCATCGATTTGCCCCCCCTGTACCTGAAAAATTATCTCAATGTGACCCTCGCCGTTAGTTTTCAGACATTTGACCTTAATACCATTTGATCTAAGTTTGAAAATTACAAAAAACCACCCTCCCAGTTTAAATAATTAGTAATAAAAAAAATAAAAAATAAAAAAATTGTGGCTAGCGTCGTGGACTATGTTTTCTCGCTGTCTTGAATTTTTTATTATTTTATTTTATGTTGTTTTTTATTTTTAATTTTTTAATAATTATTTAAACTAGAGTGGTGACATTTTAGTAATTTTCATACTTAAATCAAACGGTGTTAAGGTCAAAGGTCTGAAAACTAACGGCGAGGGCCACATTGAGACAAATTTTCAAGTAAGGGGGCAAATCGATGCAATTGAGAGTACAACTGTACAATGGGGTAAAGTGATATCCAACCAAAGTACGAGGGGTAAAGTGGAATTTACCCAAAAAATCTAATATTTTGTTAATAATAAAAGGAAACGGTACATGAATCATGCATGTCTCAGTGTACTATCGTACGTGAATGGTGATGTTTTTGTCGCAAATAATAAATGATATAGGGGCATATTTGCAAATTCCACTTCTCATTTGTCCTAAATAACCATAAATAGTAGTTTTATAGGACACATATTTTAAAGGAGCATGTTCAAATTGTCATTTGTCACTGTACAGCAATATATATAATGGAGCAATTACCCCCACCATGCACAAACGATGACCACCACACCGCCGCCGGCGCCGGTGGATTATCTCCGAAACACAGAGGGAGCACGCGCCACCCCGTCTACCGCGGCGTAAGGAAGCGCCGATGGGGGAAATGGGTATCAGAAATCCGAGAACCGAAAAAGAAGACCCGAATATGGCTCGGGTCATTCCCCGCACCGGAAATGGCAGCCAGAGCATACGACGTCGCAGCTTACTGCCTGAAAGGACAAAAAGCCCAGCTCAACTTTCCACAAGAAATCGATCACTTGCCGCGCCCCTCCACCAGCACCGCAAGAGATATTCAAGCAGCCGCCTCTCTCGCAGCCAATATGGTGGCGGAGAAGTCGTCCACCGCTGTGCACGGCGAAGGAGATGATTTCTGGGCGGAGATAGAGCTGCCGGAGTTGATGGACAATAATAATAATAATAATGAGTATATTTCGGAGGTATGGTGTTGGAGTTGTTCTAATTCTGGTGATGCCACGTCGATCGATCTCGGGGACCAAATTGTTTAATTAATTAATGTATATATATGCCTAATTACTTTTTCATTTATATTTTTAAAATATTCGTAGCAGCACACTGCTTGTATATTATATTATTATGTCGATTTCTTGTGTCATTTTCGTAGTTAAGTGAATAAATTAAATGATTTTGATTTTTCTTTGGAGTAAATTTAAGTCCATTACAAGAGAAAATAGAAAAGGGGACTCGAATCCTACACCTTTATCCTAGTAATAAAGGCGATGTACCAACTCTCATAGGTTGGTTAAATGATTTTGATTTCACGAAGCACAATTATGAAGAAGCGGGTATACTAAAGATAATTGTAGATTATATAATATACTAGGGTTGGGTATTATTTGTAAAATAAAATGATGATAAACCCAATGGGCTTTATTGAGCTTATGATAAACAAGGCCCAAGCCAACCCCTTTTTGATTTGTTTCAAAATTTCTATTTCCCGACTGTAAATTCGGCGTCCTCCCCCCTCTTACCCTTCTTTTCAAATTTCTCCTTTCTCTGCATTTCCGTCTCTCTCTCTCTCTCTCTCTCTCTCTCTCTTTAAGGTACACCTCTCTCTCTCTCTCTCTATACATTTGCATACGCGCCCATATTTTATCATTCCGATCAATTGCACTAGGGTTTTTTTCGCTTAAATCTTGACCTAAACCCTCGCCCAGTTAACCAAAGATGGAGTGGAACCCAGAAACCCTAAATTTCCTCTCTCAGTGCTTCCTCAACACATTATCTCCACTCCCCGAGCCTCGCCGCCGCGCCGAGGCTGCACTGGCGGAGGCTGCTGATCGACCTAACTATGGCCTTGCCGTTCTCCGCCTCGTCGCCGAGCCCACTGTTGATGCACAGATCAGCCAATCCGCTGCCGTCAACTTCAAAAACCACCTCAAAACCCGTTGGTCCCCACAACCGAATGATCCTGTTCAGTTTATTGTGCCAGACCCGGAGAAGGAACAGATTAAATCCTTAATTGTTACCTTGATGGTTAACTCCTCCCCCAAAATTCAAGCACAGCTTAGTGAAGCCCTAACTATTATTGGGAAACATGATTTTCCTAAAGCCTGGCAGACTTTGTTGCCTGAAGTAGTTGCCACTTTGGATAAATTGAGCCAGGCTAATGACTATGTTTCAGTCAATGGTGTTTTAGCTATGGTTAATTCTTTGTTTAAGAAATTCAGGTATCAGTTTAACACGAATGAGATGTTGCTCGATTTGAAGTATTGCCTCGATAACTTTGCTAAGCCGCTGTTGGAAGTCTTTAAACGGACTGCAGGGTTCATAGACCAGCTTCAGGCTTCTGGGAATGCAAATATGAATGCTCTCAAGGGTTATATAGAGTCCCAGAGGCTGTGCTGTAGGATCTTTTATTCGTTGAATTTTATGGACTTGCCTGAGTTTTTTGAGGATCATATGGATGAATGGATGATTGAATTCAACAAATATTTGACGGTGAACTATTCTTCTTTGGAAGATAGTGGAAAGGATGGTCTTGCTTTGGTTGACGAGTTACGAGCTGCTGTTTGTGAGAACATCAGCCTGTATATGGAGAAAGACGAAGAGGCATTTCAGAAATATTTGAGTGGGTTTGTAGAGGCCGTATGGGGGCTTTTGGTTGTGGTGTCAAATTCATCCAGTCGGGAGAGGCTGACTGTGACTGCCATCAAGTTTTTGACGACTGTTAGTACAAGTGTTCATCATACATTGTTTGCGAGGGATGATATTTTGCAACAGATAAGTCAGAGTGTTGTAATTCCCAATGTGATGTTAAGGGACGAGGATGAAGAGCTTTTTGAGATGAATTATGTGGAGTTCATAAGGAGAGACATGGAAGGCAGCGACCTTGATACTAGAAGGAGGATTGCTTGTGAACTCCTTAAGGGGATTGCTACGAATTATAAGCAGAAGGTTACTGAGAAGGTGAGTGCTCAGTTACAGAGTCTCTTGACCTCATTTGCAGAGAATCCATCAGCAAATTGGAAGCACAAAGACTGTGCTATCTATTTGGTTGTCTCCCTCGCAACGAAGAAAGCTGGTGGAAGTTCTGTTTCGACTGATCTGGTTGACATTGACAGCTTTTTTGGCTCTGTTATTGTGCCAGAGCTGCGAAATCAAGATGTTGATGGATTTCCGATGTTGAAAGCTGGTGCACTGAAGTTCTTCACTGTGTTTAGGAATCAAATCTCCAAACCTGTTGCATTGGCATTGCTTCCTGATGTGGTTCGCTTCCTCGGATCGGAGTCCAATGTTGTTCATTCATATGCTGCCAACTGCATTGAGAAGCTCTTGCTCGTCAAAGACGAGGGTGGAAGGGCAAGGTACTTAGCGGCAGATGTGAACCCATTTTTGCTTGCTCTGATGACCAATCTTTTTAGTGCACTGCACAAGCCAGAATCCGAAGAGAATCAGTATGTGATGAAATGTATCATGCGAGTTCTTGGAGTTGCTAACGTTTCTCGCGAGGTTGCTTTACCTTGCATCAATGGTCTGGCAACTGTTCTGAATAGGGTTTGTGAAAACCCAAAAAATCCTGTGTTTAACCACTATATGTTTGAATCAGTGGCTGTTCTGATCAGACGGGCTTGTGAGCAGGACCCCACGCTCATTTCAGCTTTTGAGACAAGCCTTCTGCCCTGCTTGCAGATGATCTTAGCTAGAGATGTTAGTGAGTTTTTCCCTTATGCATTCCAGCTGCTGGCTCAGTTTGTCGACTTGAATCGATCTCCTTTACCAGGGAATTATATGGACATTTTTGCAATACTACTTCTGCCTGAATCTTGGAAAAAGTCTGGAAACGTTCCAGCCCTTGTTCGTTTGCTCCAGGCCTTCCTTAAAAAGGCATCACATGAGTTAAATCAGCAGGGCAGATTATCTAATGTTCTTGGAATATTCAACACGCTAGTTTCATCTCCTAGTACTGACGAGCAAGGGTTTTATGTGCTCAACACCGTGATTGAGAATCTGGGATTTGATGTGATCTCACCCTACGTAAGCCACATTTGGGTGGCTTTGTTTAAACGGCTTCAGAACAACAGAACAGTGAAATTTGTGAAGTCTCTTGTAATACATATGTCACTTTTTCTGGTGAAGCACGGCCCGCAGAACCTTGCTAGCTCAATAAATACTGTCCAGCCGGATGTTTTCCGTACAATTTTGGAGCAGTTCTGGATACCAAATCTCAAGCTGATCACAGGTTCAATGGAGCTCAAACTAACTTCAGTTGCTTCAACTCGACTTATATGTGAATCATTGTCACCATCAGACTCAATGATTTGGGGGAAAATGCTTGATAGCATAGTTACACTTCTTTCACGCCCAGAGGAGGAGAGAGTGGAAGAGGATCCTGAGATTCCTGATTTCGGTGAAACTATTGGTTATAATGCTTCATTTGTCCGCCTGTATAATGCAGGGAGGAAAGAAGAGGACCCTCTGCAAGAAATCAATGATCCGAAACAATTTTTGGCTGCATCTTTGGCAAACCTTTCTGCTCGTTCGCCTGGAGTATTACCCCAAATCATTAATGAGAATCTTGAACAGGCAAATCAAGCTGCACTTTTTCAACTTTGCAGCTCCTATAATCTAAGAATTGTTTGAGAGGCAAGCTATCTTATGGTAAGAGATTTCTTTCATGTATTGCTGTTCGTATTTATCCTGTTAAATTTGCGTGATAGGACTGTGCTTTGATGCTTGAACAGTTAGCTTTTAGTTTTGATGTATTGACTCGTGCTTAAACACATACAAAGATGGGAGTAGGAGAAACACTTTTTCTTGGGATTGCTTTTGTGTTTCAGCCTTTTTCAACTCTGATCTGAATTGCATATGGGAAAAAATCTTGTTTGGTAGACACCTTTGTTTCTAACTTGATGATTTCGACTTAACCTTAATTATATTGTGGTTCTGCTGTTATATGTATATTTAACCCATGTTAAATATTTTATTTCTCCAGATAAGCATCGTTTTAGCCAGCAAGTTTTTTGATAACTGCATATAATTGAACACTAAAAGCAACTATAATAGGACTCTGTTGTGATTTTTGCTTTCTATTGGAGACAGAATGCTCAAAACATAATAGAATAACGGTATGAACATTAAAAGCAACTGCATTCACTATGTCCTCCATTGTTCGATACAATTTGTGTCGTCCGCTTAAAAGTTTTATCCTTTTATTTTTTGAAAATTATTATTAATCTTATCAAATGTGTAATTTGTTGATGCTCGTTTTCTTTTAGGAGTGATGCTATATTGGTGGAAGAAGAATGGTTTGTGGTATTATTTTTATGGGGTCGGGTCATTTTCAGTGTCCGTGTAGAAGCATGCAGAACTCTTGCATCCAACCAAATGGGTCAAGGAAGCCGTGGTTCAGAAATTTCAAAGGTATTTTGGGTTTTGTCAAATATAAATCCTGTAGACGGAGCATCTGTATGAGTTTGGTTTTCTGGAGAGTGGAGACTGCCTCTCGACTTTGCTTTCGAATTTTAGTTTCTCGTCGATATGTATTCATATAGATTATATTGAATTTTGTGGTGGTTTTGAGTGAAGTGATTGAGGTATAAACCATATTGTTTTTGAGTGGTCAAGTTGTGTAGACAATCATTTCTGTCCAAGTTATTATTCATTTTCTATTTACGCATGCTTTTGAGGTTATAATCATGATGGCTGGAATCGAGTTATGGGGAATGAGTGTTGTTAGAGCATCTCCAACCATTGGGTTTTGGAGCTGCTATATGCTAAAAAATAAAAAATTTAGCATTTGTGAACTAAAAAACCATCTCCAACGGAGATGCTAAAATTTTGCTGGCAAGGTAAAACTAATCACCCAAGAGCTATATATACCATTTACTGTACAGGAAAGCTAAATGAAGAAATATTAAAATAATAAATAAAAAGTACTATCCCCATTCACAAAGCACACGTATTTGATTTTTTTTTCCTTTTGGTTCTAGAGACTTCTTTCCACTTAAGTTTAATTTATTTATTTAGGTAATTTTATTCAATTTTTTATTTATAAAAGACATGTTTCATAAATCTAATTTTGGTATATTAGGTTTAATTATCTTTTTATGATTTTTCAATGTTTGATTCATTTATTAAATTTATAAAATATATTATTATTACAAAATTAATCACTATTTATTTTAAATAATCAATTCATAAAATAATTACAAAGATATAAAATCAAATCAAATTATAACTACTATATATAACAAAAACTACTTACAAATATCAATTCATAAAATAATTGAAAATTAATAAAATATAATAAAATGCTAAATTTTAAATGATATGATTGGAGTAGGATAGTAAAAAGAGAGGTGGTATAACACTATTCACTAGCTATTATAGATATAGCATCTCCATTTTTAGCTATTCACCTTGGAGATGCCCTTAGAGAAGACAAATGAAGTGTTATGAGTAGAGCATTGGTTTCTTGTTTCTTAATTATTATGTTTAATCCTGAGCATGAAGTCTCATCTTTAATTTGAAAAATACATAGAAAGTTTAAACAGACATACATGTATAAAAAGAAACCTGGGAGAGTAGAGAAATATGATACAGGAACAGAAAATGTTAGGAAATTTGTTGATGATGTAAGTGATGGGTCCAAATCAATTCCTGACAAATAAATCTAATCTGCTTTGTGGAAGGAATATAATTAGAATCCAATGCTCAGATTGTCTCATCACACACAATTTCATCCTTTGACTATCATATGTGTCAAATAGTTGCTTGTGCAAGTAACTAATAAGATTGTTTTACCGTTTAATTTACAGAATTGTACTAAAAAAATATAAATGGTTTGGGTAAATATAGAGAGAAATGACTTTGTGTTATCCAACTGTAAAGAAGTCAAAGATGAGCAAAGCACACAGTTCTCCCATTATCAAATTATTATAATTATTGACCCAAATAATATAGTTTTGCATAAATAAATATAATACAAAAATTGACCTAATAATAACGGGATGGATTAATGCAGCATGATGATGATCCAACCATAAAATTGGGTTGCCTTATTTTTCTTCTCTTGTGGTGAAAACAGAAGAGCTATAAAACCCCCCGGTCCCGTCCCCTACTCTACTTAATAATTAATATATATAAAATATATAATCCCCCTACTCCCCTTTTTTCCTATCATTCATGTTAAAATACCTACTCCTCTCATCAACAACAATAATACATCAATTCACACACACACACACACTAAAAAAACACATGGAGAGAAAAGATGAAAAAGAGGTGAGTTTTTCCAGGCTCAAGTTTCCACTTTTACCCCTACCGGCAGACACCGTGCATTACTACTCGCCTGAACACCTATCAGGAACCCTAGCCTCTGTGCCGTTCAAATGGGAGGAACAGCCCGGAAAACCCAGACCCTGCACCGACATCATCGCCCTACCCGAACCCACCGCCATTAAATGCTTGGACCTCCCTCCATGCAGGACCAAACTTCCCAAACTGCCCTCCCCTACCGCAGTTCTTGATGGCCCTTATAATCTCGCCCGCCCCAAATTTTCTTCATTCAGATTTTTTAGAGGTGCTTCTTTCGACAGCAGCAGCAGCGGCGGCGGAGGCAGTCCTCTAAGCTCACTGGATCATGTGTTGATTGGGAAGAAGAGTAGTACTACTAATGGAGGCCTGACCAAAACCAGAAGGTTGTTTAATTTCCCAAGGAGTTTGAAATGCAATAAGAGTGGTGCTGATGGGGGTAGTTTGGGGTTTTCGCCCTCATCCGGCGATGAGAGATGCAAAACTATGAGGAGAAATGGGAGTTTTTCCAGTCTCGCTCAAGCTGCGCCTACTCATCATCATCATCATCATCATCATCATCATCTCTGGGTAATTCCGTAATATCATTCATCCATCCTTCTCTTTTATTTGCTTAACTCTAGTAGAGTAGATCCCATTCAAGCTTATTTTCAAGAAAGCTTAAACCATTTATAGGTTTAATTAGCTCCCAATAATAGCATCAGACGTGATATATAATATGGGATAAAATATTTAAAGTGATTATATTGTTGCAAATATTTATTTTGATTACTACTCCGATCCGTATTAATTCTTGTTTAACTTTCTCTCTAATTCTTCTTATTTTATTTTAGTTTTAGTGCTAATATTGTAAATTGCTACCAAAATTGAAGACAGCTCATGAGTATTGAGTATTGAGACAAACCGACTTAATTAATCATCTAATTAATAATTGTGTGGCTAAAATAAAAACCTTAGAGATTAGGGCAAATGGGAAATTAAACAGTGACGGCAGAGTTGAGGAGGGGCAATCACTTTAATGAGGAAAGCTTCCCCTTTCAGCATAAGTAAATAATTTTGTCCCCAATTTTTAATTTTATCAAGGAGTAGGTAGAATTCTGTACACAGCTTTTATATGTTTTTTTGTCAATAAAGCAGAAAAGTGTGATTGATCTACAAGAAAATAGAATTTAGTAATTCTTTTTTGTTTTTTGTTTTTCAGGGAAGTATATATGAGAGTTTAAAGCAAGCTGTGGCATGGAAAAGCACAAGAAAATCAAAGAAAGAAAGGATACGTATCAAGGAGTACGAAATTATATATAAAGTATAGTATAAACATGCTCTTAGCTTCCTCTAATCTAATATAAAGCAGCTTCAGCATTTTATATAGTAATACATATTTTATTCTTGCATGAATCACAAAGATATTGTAAGATTTGTATGAGTGGTAGTCAAATTTTGATTGGACAAGCTGCTCATTTGTAAGAAATTATTGATCTATACTTGAGACAGTTTATATGTTTAAGAAGTTGACCATATAATAAATGTTTAATACAATGGTAAAACAAGTAATACAAAATAGAAGATGATATTAATTCAATGCCCCCAAAAGTTGCAAATGATACAGCAAGACATACAATTTAAAAGTGATTATTCCTCAAAAAAGAAGATACATGTTCTCACACAATTTATTTCGACAATTGAAAACGCCATCCGTTCCGATTATCAACTGTGTTTCTTCCCGGTCACACCAGCAACCACCTGCAAATACAAGAAGAGAGTGCATTAATTCAATGGTATAAGGAGATTACGTAGAAACCTACGAGAAGATTTCTGCCGACACTAGAATAAGCTAGAGTCCCATGTGCAGGCAGCATCACCATACTTGATATCCTATCAATTAATCTATTGACTTTCGAAACATTTTTTTTCTTTAACTCATCACAAAACCAACATTTTAGGTGCAAGACAACTTGGTACCTCTATAAACTCATCACATCCCCTTCTCCATAACCACCCGAAAACTAGGACCACAACCTCCACACCAACCAATCACCTTAATCTTCTTTGCTTAATAGACAGAGATTACATCTCGAGGGTTCAAAGACATCCTCAATCATGGCTAATCTTACCAAACAAACGACGACAACAAGTATTCAACTCAATAGCAGAACAAGACAACAAGCCCTTCTCTGTGTATAAAGAGGGTAAACCATTTACCAGGACTCAAATAGAAAACGAATCATTACCAGCAAGGTAAACATAATATCCAATAAGGAACTATTTATGAAATAACAAGAGCAAGAGTACGTCGAAAAGATGCCAAGACCAAACTAGGATAACATGGTTCCTAACAAAACCAAACACTTACATCGCTTAAAGCAGTCGGAGGTACTTGCTTTGTTGTTTCATAAGAGTCTAGTATCGGCCTTACCACTGCTGGAAGGAACAATCCTGTAAATTTCATATGATTAGAAGGAACGTCTTAGATCATCACATAACAAATGCACTTATATATTGTAACTATCTGAACGCATGTTTGGCACACATTCACACAGAACACAACACCATCAACTTGCAAAGCATTTATATAGATAGATACATCATACTGTACTTACTCAAGATAAAAGTTCTGCTATCGGCAAAATGAATTATAAATTATGATCAAAATGTGGTCTTTAGATGGAAAGTTGGGAAGGGAAATCCAAAGTTACAACAGAGCAACGACCGACCAGTCCAAAAAGTTACAGCTATTGGAATAATTAGTTAGAAGAACTGCTTCCCAGGTTGTTCATAAATTAAGCTAAGATCCCATCCCCAAAATATAGTGTAGCAATATAATCAGAATTAGCTACACCAAATCGCACGCCAGCATTGTAATTTGTAAGTGACAATTTTAATCGTTTTCTAAAAAACTGATATTTGATTGATCAGCATAAGTAGTCAATTTCCCCCTATTCCATTCACCAAAATGGGGATTAGGGCTTCTAACAAACGTTACGAATTTAATCAAACTATTTCATTTTCTCCACTTCCAGATATCGAAACGCCCCAAGTCAAATTTTATAAATTTTTTTGGAGAATCAGTGATGAATGTAATCGAGACTCACGCGTCACGCGCACAAGAAAAAAAAAAAAAAAAAAAAAAAAACAGACACACAGGGAAGTAGATGGACAAACCAATTCCAGCGATGAGGCAAGAAGTAGCGACAATAGGCTCTTGGACAACAAACATTCGCAGCTTTTGCATCACCGTCATCTTTTCCGATTTGATGATATTGTCTTCCGTACAAGATCGCCTCTGTAATTCGTTCAAGTAATGGTAGCTCTGAATAGTTAGAAGAAACCGGACCTGTTGGTGTGGTGCATTTCATAACGGGTTTGGGCTCTTTGTTAAACGGGCTTGACATTTATTGATGGGCTTTTATTAAATCCATCTCATTTTTTTTTTTAATATTCTTTTTGGAGGAGAATCTCATTTTTCACACTCAAACATACAGTATAGCAGATATTTACGGGATGTGATAAATGTCGTTCGAGCTTTAATAATACCGTTACAAATTTAAACATGATTATGAACATTTTTAATTCCAAATTTTGCAAAACCCGAGAAATAGAATTTGTAGTATTACTGAGTTAGTTTTCTAATTCAACTTGAATCACCAAAATTGGATGTCGGACGAGAAAAATATACATGAATCAATGGATATTGTCCACAACTTTGATGTATTGAGATATCTAAAATTCAAAATGTGACTCATTCATGCGTAACTTTGTCACACACATCCAATCTAGAGGAATTTAAGTTGGATTAGAAAGCTAACCCAAAGGACTACAACTTTCGTGTTTCGAATTTTGCCAAACTCAAAATAGACATATGTTAAAATCAGGTTCGAAGTCAAAATGACATTAGTAAAATTGAAACGACATTTAACATTACAGTATAGTATCGTAGTTCATCTAAAATTGTTTTAATAACTTATTTTAAGAGAAATAAAAGCAAAAGATCTCTTAACAAACATCCGAGTAATAAATGAAAAACACGGAGAGGTATCATCCAAGAAGCCCACAAAACCAGCATCTATATATATACATAACACAAGTTAAATTTCATCCACTAAGCTGAAAATGTAGTAGTAGGAGGTGAATAAGTAATACAAAATCTAAAATTTACATGCCATTGTTTATATGTACAACAAACCCTAAACAATCAAACCTAAATCCAGAAAATCTCACCAGCAGGTTGGCAGCATCCAACCAATTGTCCATCCAAGTAACAATCCAGCACCAACAAGACCCAACCCTAATGCAAATACAATCGCGTATCTGCCTACTTCATACCAAGGTCGGCTTCTCTTGCCCCGTTTTGATCTATTCGACCCCTTTCGCATTTTCCTACTTCTTACACTTTTCCCAGGCAACAACACGACTGTCTCGTGATGACTTTTGTTGTTGTTGTTGTTCTTGGACTGGAAGTACATGTTCTCAAGCTGCAGAAGCTGAAGCCACTGCTTATACGCAAACAGCTGTGATGCTTGTCTGAAAACTAGCTTTACAACATGCTCTTTCTCCGCACAAGCTTGTTTCGCCACTTCCTCTGCTTCTCTCGCACGTGTCTGCGAATAACGTAATGCTTGTAGTAATTGAGCCTTGCTCGCATCATCATCGCCATCAGCATCATCATCCACCTCTTTTGCATGCATCTCAGGCATTCTTTCGAGTGCTGCCCTATCCCTAATCATTTCAAGATCTAAGCTTTATTCACAGTACTTTACTGTTCTGAAAGCAATTACAAGACAAACAAAATAAAGGTGCAAGATTTTACCTTAATGGCTTTCCAGCACCAGGAATTGATTGTTCTTCAGCTGACACACTAAGTTTGTGGCAAGAATTTCTCGAAGCAATAATGCCGGGCTTACGAACTGTTAAAGAAGTTGAAATATTCATACTCGTTTCCTTTTTGAGATGAGTATTTTGAGGGCTGGGTAGGTCACAATTCTCAATGAAGTCATGGGACTTTTGTGCAACTAATAGAGCCAACTCCTCTGTATCTGCAGTTCTCCACCACGGGCAACTTTTCTCACCAGCTCCAATCCAAGAAGATTCCGAATAAAAACAATGTTCATTCATATTTTTCGAAACTCCACAGCTAACAACAACACACTCGTCTCTCGGTTCATCGAAGTAACGATCTTGGGAATTAAAGTCGCAGAATGATCTGAACTTTTCGTCTTTAAGTGTCAAATCTTTGCTCTGTCGAGTAACAAAGTTTGCATCTTTGGTTTGACAGGTGTCGATTTCATCGGTAAAACCCTTTTGACAAGGGTAATTTGGTTGGAGATGGAGCCACCATCTAGAATTGGGGGATAAATTAGAGTAGGAAGAGTTTCGATCGAAGGGATTAGAAGCAGCAGAGGGAGGAGGAATATCTTGGGGAGAAGGGGAAGTTGTGGGTCCGGTTTCGGAGGGTTTAGAACAAGGAGGGGGAACAGATGAGCAGTAAGCTAATTTAGGAGCTCTTTTAGCATCTTCTTGGACCAAGCATCTGTTGCCTGTTCTCTGCCAAGCAGCCCTAGCTTCTGCTAGTGCCATTATTCTTCCATTTTTTTTCTTTCTAAAACCTAATTTCTCCATCCAAAGAAAAATCAGTTACAAATCGAAAATAAATAAAATTGGCATATGATTCAAAATACAGATCACACAGAAAACCCATAGCTTTTTGATAAAAAAAAAATCCAGAAACTATAAATTATTTGGCGTAAAGGTTGAATCTTTTACCACCATATCAAGCAAAGAACAAATCATAACTATTAATCAGTTGAAACATTTCTTATTACCTGTATCATAGTTTAATCCTTCAAGTAGTACCCACTCCGAATTTATCAGGAATTAAGTAAACATAATTTTTTTTTAAAATGAAAACAGAGTTAATCTACAGTGGTTTTTCCCATCCAAGATTGAAGCACATGGTACAGATCAAATAATCATGAAACCATTAATCCATGGAATAAACATAATCACTAATCAAATAGCTTCTTGTAAAAAGAATCAACCTTAAAAATTGAAAAAAAAAAAAAAAAACAAATGCTGGTACCAGTAAAATATAGCAATACACAGAGAGAGATAAAACTGAGAAGAGAGATGAGACCTGAAAAATGTGAAAGAAAACTGCACTGAAAAGAGAGAGGAGAAACAGAAATGATGATGATATTTCTCTAAAATAAACGCAATTTCCGAATTGCTTTTCCAGTTATGATGTCGGTTTTATTACATCCACGCTCTCACGTGCGACCCTAATTTTAACCGTTTCCTATTTCATACCATAATTCGTGTTCAAAGTAAAGCAACAAACACAAATACATTCCCCCCTTCACTATTTTCTGCGCAAATAAATATGGGTCAATACTAATTAATGAATTAATTAATTCGAAGCAAGGGAAAATAAATATTGGGGCCACGCCACGCCACGCCACCTGTAATTGTGGAGTTTAGTATTAATTGAAATTATTTTTTGGCGATAGAGATGAAATACTGAAATACATTTTGTAAATGAAAGCGACTCCATCTATCAAAAGCAAACTATTACAAGCATCATCTTTGATTTGTCAAACTGCTCCATTTCCTACTTACCACTATACAAAAATCTAATCATCTATTTCATTAATCAACCAAGTCTTACTTTTCAAATTAAAATGATCTAATAAAAGAATTATTGAAATTAATCAGGACAAAATATAGCATTTTAGCAGCCACGAATTATTATTATTTATGAATTACAGACAGAGTAATATTTAAGTTACCACGAATGAATGCATGTGAATTTAATTTAATACTCCATTCAAATAAGAGGCGGGGGCCACATGTTGGATAAGATTTCACACATTTATATTCAGTCCGGTGATCTGGCACTCTTCCTAATTGATGAAGATATTCTAAAGATTAATCATGCTAATATTAGTTTTAGATTTTGGAAAGAAATAATTTTGTTTATGTGCAATGATTGCTCATCTAGTGATTGAGCGCTCTTGCTTGTTAATTATTATTATTATTAAAAAAACGTAGAGTAATCATGTGGTGATTAGCAAGTAAGACTGTATTTTAGGATTTCTTTTAGTATTTTATATTGTTAAATTAAGCAAAGCAGAAGTACAACCCCTCTCTCTCTCTCTCTCTCTCTCTCCTACGAAAGGAAAACTGGAACAAGTTAGCCAACCAAGAATCATATGAAACGTGTAATACAAATGGTGGAATTGTCAGCTTATTCAGCTAATGCATGAGGACACGTGTCCACATTTTGACACAACTAATGCAACAATACCAAATTAAGAAGAAAAAAAGAGAGAGAGAAAACAAAATTGGAGAAAAAATAATAGACATCATTTGTTTACAAGATCAGTCTATTAAAATCATTCAATAGAGAAAAAAAATTGAAAAACAAATCAATATAATTAATAGAAGGGGCAAGTAAGAATAGAATAAAAATAGAAGATTTCAAAACAGAGTATCATGAATACAATAATAATATTAGATGAATGAGTGAGCTTTACTTTTTCTTTACAGCTAATCCCATCCAATCCGCAATCCGCAAACAGAAGAACCGGCCGTTACAAATAATTAAAGCGCATTGATATTATTCTTTTAGGTCCAATTCTTCCATACTTCAATATTCAATCGAAATCATTTTTTTTTTTGATAAAAAAAGAAAAAGAAAAAAATGAATCGGCCCAAGGAGACGGCGGAGAACGGTGGCGGTGGATTGGCAAAGTGTGAGAAGCTGGACCAGGTGGCGATGTGGGTTGGAACGAGCCTAGCGACGGCCTTCTTTGCTTCTCTGGAGAGGTGCAACTGCATCAACCTCTCCACTTATGATGAAGAAGATGACGACGAAGACGCCTACGATCGCCCCCTTATGCTCACACGACACCCTTCTTTCACCGCCCATTCCGATCCCGATCCACTACCGGACCACCACCACCACCGCCCCTGATGATAAGTGTCAACCTCCCTACATACATGATATACCAAGTATAATTTTTGTGATGCAAAATACATTATTATCTTGGAAATGTATTGTATGTACCTACTAGCATTTGTTTTTCAGGTTTTTTTTTCAAGGTGATTACTGAAAATATAATGCCAGTTTTCTTCCATTGAATTTGGGTGTTTTTTTTTCGCACATATGCATTAAGTTCTAAAATGCAGATCAATTGGTGTACTATGTATTATGAATTGGTGTGGTTTGGACAATCAATGACTTGAGTGGAAAAACAACAAAATCAATGACATTTTGATATTCAATTTATGAATATTGTAATAACTAATTAATCAAACTGTTTGAGACAATTACTGTGATTAATTATAAAAAAAATAGACTTAAGGATTCACTTTTTCAGATGTCCATAGCTTGTTTATATCAGATGTAAACATTAATCTCTCATTGCTCTTCAAATTTAAGTAGTCAACCTGCAAAACAGACAGGTGTATATTTATCACTATACCAAAGCTATATATATACATATATCAACAAAGGACACAGAGGAGAGCTTGTGAACCTGGTCAGGGTCCAGCACGAGAAGGCAAAATGCGGCAACTGGTCCGATTGAAGGATCCAAAGAGGGCGTTTGAGATGGTTCGATGACGGGCAATCTTGGAGTAGGTGCCATATACTGAAGTCTTGAATTAACAGAAGATGCAAACCAAGATTTCTGTCTTTGCTATGCATTATCATGCATACAAAACAAGAGGAAGAAAATAATAAGTGCAAGAAGCACCAAGAGAATCATGTGAAAGTATTAATGGTATAAGATGCACCGCTCAAAATGTACCTCAAGTTTTAATGGATCAGGATTTGTCCCGTCAATGACATCTACGGGGCCGCTAATGCGAAATTGCTCCCATGTTTCAGTGAAATACCAACATATCTAAAATCATCAACAAGATTTGAACTTTGAGAGCACTTATTACAATGCAGAAAATGAAGTGTGCCTCTTTTAAGGAAAACAAAGATAACTAGTGTACCTCAGCAAAAGAGGAGTGCTTGAGATCATCAATCTGCAATTATTTAAGTTAGTTTATGAAACAGCACTTAATTAGTGTCCTCAACTCCATTGATCATCATCATCAGTGTGATAGATAATATACAAGTTACAAAGTAATTGATCCAAAACCCAAATGGTACGTACGGTCAAACAATTTGAAAGAAGGAAAAAAACCCCAAATTGATTCAGCAAATAAAAATCGGATCTTGCAGACAAAAATGATGAGTAGCATGAATAAGAAAGTAGGGTAAACCATTTATGACCGACCTTGCGAGAGCGAGTGTCGGTGTTAATAATAATCTTATCACTTCCATCCTGGAATCCTCTGAACAAGACAAGACGACACAGACAGTAGTAGTACTACAAGATTCAACATACTTACTTTTTTTTTTTTTTGAAAAATATATATAAATATATATACTTTGATACGAAGAAACAAACCTGAAAACAACAGTGCGATTGGAGGGCCTGCCGTCGGATGAAACTGTTGCCTGACAGGAATAGAGAGTGAGCTTAATAAAAGAGAAATATATGACGTAATTATATTTCAATGAAATAAAATAAATTGTTTACAAGCTGGAAGTAAGAAGAATGCTTGAGACGGGAATTGGCTTGGATCGAGCTGAGAAGAAGCTGCTTCCATGGCGCCGAAGCCGCGGCGGAGGAGCTGCCCATTTGGATTTGGTGACGGAGCTTTCACCGGAATTCCCAAATTCAGGAATGAATCAAAGGATTGGAAGAAGGGAGTCCTCCTCCATTATTAGGCCCATTTCTTTCCACATTTATTGGGCTTTCTTCGCCCCTTTTGATTGGGTTTTAACTTTTAATTAATTAAAAAGGACGTTCCTAACCCTAATTTCATTGATGACGTTAGTTCGAACTCTAAATAAATGTATGTATTAATCAATTGTTAAGTGTTAAATTAAATTAACAAATCTGTATTGTATATTAACTACTGCATGAAGGAAGCTTGGGGGCTACAATATTGGATGACGCAATGTTTTAGGTCGGGTGACGACATAAATGAAATATAGTTTATTTAATAATAAATTTGTTAAACCTGACAGTGACGACGAGAGGAATTAAAACCATAATATGTATGCATGTATGTAGTAGCAAACCTATGGTCTGCGTGTGCGTGTGAGGGGCTGCCTGCCTAAAATAATTAGGTATCTCCTCCAATTCCAATTCCACAGACACAAGATTGATTGAGAGTACTTGCAGCCTCAAATATTTGATTTTAGGAAAACAGCCATGAATTAATTGGTTTTACATGATTGATTACCACATAATCACACCAAACCTAGCCAAAGACACAATCTTTGATAGTGATCATAATACCTATCTTTCCATTCTCCCACGTCGTACCCTTTTTCAACTCATTCATTCCACTATTATCTATATATATATAAATACAAGAAACATCATCTAATCAAAAAAATCCATGTTTTGTTTGTTTCTTTCTTTCTCTCTCACACTACATGATCACTTGACTTCATATATAGGAGGTGGTGGTTGTTGTTTTAAACAATGGTGGTTAAGGAAAGTGAAGTGTGTGGTGGTGGGTTGGAATGGAGAATCAACTTTCCAGATGGGACTTCCAAAATATTAGTCCCTCATCATCATACCATGTCCAATACCAGATTTTGCAGAATTTTGCATGCCTTTTTTGTTGAGGGTTTGTTTTCTAAAATATATGGCTTCTTTCGAGAGGCTTGGAGATTAGGAATGGACGACCCTAAGAAGTTTTTTCATTGCTTCAAAGTAGGGATAGCCCTTTCTCTCGTCTCCCTTTTTTATTACATGAGGCCTTTGTATCAAGGTGTTGGCGGCAATGCTATGTGGGCTGTTCTTACTGTTGTTGTTGTCTTCGAATACACCGTTGGTATAATACTTTCAGTTATTATTAATTATGTACATGCTGCCTATAATATATACTAACTATGGTCAGTTGTCATATTAAAAAATAATGCAGGTGCAACACTCTGTAAATGTCTGAACAAAGCTACGGCAACTTTCTTGGCAGGCGCATTAGGTATTGGTGTTCATTGGATAGGTAGCCATTTCGGAGAAAAGCTCCAGCCTGTATTCCTCCAAGGCTCGGTTTTCGTCTTAGGTTGGCTGCTTAAAAAAAAACAATCTTTCTTTTTCCTCAGCATTTTGTTCGATAAAATGATCACGACTAGATAGTTCTTTACCTTTGTATATTTTTGCAGCTGCTGCAGCAACTTTCACGCGATTCATGCCATCAGTAAAAGCAAGATTCGATTATGGGGTCCTTATCTTTATACTCACCTTTAGCCTGGTTTCGGTTTCTGGATTTCGTGTGGGGAAATTGTTCGAATTTGCGAGTCATAGATTATCCACCATTGCAATAGGGACCTCAATTTGCATCCTCACAAGTATACTTTTCTGCCCTGTATGGGCTGGAGAGGAGCTTCACAACCTTATCCAAACTAACATGGAAAAGCTTGCCGATTCTTTGGATGGTAAGACAATTTGATTTTTTTTTTTTTTTTTAGTATTTCATTGAAAAGAGAAGAGCGATTGATTCATTTTCTGATAAATGAAATCCAGAATGTGTGGCAGAATATTTCAGAAAGGATGCAAGGAGTGAAGCTTCCAACAAAATTTCGGTAGGGTACAGATGTGTGCTCAATTCAAGGGCAACTGAAGAATCATTGGTATTGTTTTCCTTCAAGTTTTCCTTGTTGATTCAGTTTAAAGTCAATGTCGCCAAACACATGTTAGACATGCTTTTATTACTATTATTATTATTAAGTTTCTTAGCACAAATTATGCATCTATTGCACAGGCTAATTTTGCCAGATGGGAGCCTGCACATGGTGGCTTCAATTTTGGACATCCTTGGAAAGAGTACCGCAAAGTCGGGGCTTCTCTCAGAAGCTGTGCTTATCACATCGAAGTCCTTAACGGTAGCATCAATGCTGGCACAAAGGTAACAGATTTATAACCACATTACTTATCAAATAAAGATCCGTTTTTTATTTTTTTATTTTTCTTAATTATGGTGTTAAATTTTCGAAATTGGCAGGCACCCGATTTTCTGAAGAAGCATTTCAGCAAGTTTTGCATGAAACTGAGCTCTAGTTCGTCAGCCGTGTTGAAAGAATTGGTTTTTGTCACCCATACAATGACAAGATCAGCAAAGATAGATATCATAGTTGAGGAAATGAGGAGTGCAGTTGAAGAACTACAGATTGTACTGAAATCCCTAATTACACAGCCAATTAATGCATCAACTAATATCAGTATTGGGAACGAAGAGTCAGATGCAAGTAACACTAGTATGTCGCTCATAGAAATAGCTCCATTAGTCACGTTATCATCTTTGTTGATAGAAATTGCAGCAAGAACAGAGGATATTGCAAAGGCTGTTAATGGACTGGCAAACTAAGCACAGTTCCAGATCGAACTTTTATGTAATAAGTCAGATTAGTGGAGAGATTTAACCACGGGAATCCTAGGAAATGTCCGAGCTTGTCACAGCATCTGATTTTGTATGTATATTTGTATGTGTGTGTGTCTTGTTCATGAATTCATGCAAGAACTATAAATAAAGAAATATTTTTGTATATGTAGACTGCTGCAGTAGTATACCGGATCTCATGCATGATTGGAATTTCACCTGAGCTACACAACTTTTGTCGACTCGCAAGAACATTTTGATGCATTAGACGATGATAGTCGTACCATTTGGCTAAACAAATTTGATACATTGTCACATGGATCAATGCACATCAAAAAGCATGTTATCGTTCTGTGATCAAATTGAAACTCCAACAACAGAGAACATACCATTTTTCCAATAAAATAAAATTTCAAATTTATGGATACATAACCAGAAGTTTCATCTTATAATGACATTTTGTACAGCAGCTACTACATCTTCATTACGCCTCAAAACAAAGTTCCCCGCCAAATCCTCGACAGCTACCTTGACAACATCGGTTCTAACACCAATATCAGTAGCATATCTACTCATGCAGTACATACCTGCAGTAACTGTAGCAACTCCAACTGGACTGGGCAGTAGCAACTTGAGAGGGGAAGAAAGAAGAGCTGCCAAAGGTGCACCAATCACAGAAGAAGCTTGTCCGCTCCGTCCCACACCGAGCCTATCAACGGTCAAGAGTCCCGTTTTACAGTACAAAGCGAAGTCTTCGCAGTTGTTCTGAAAAACATCGTAGTTTCCAAATCCTTTTTGAAGGAGAAACATTGCTCGATGAACAACTGTGTCGGAGGAATCAGATGGAGCGGTTGTGCATGTGCCTCCACGTACTTTAGCTATGAAAACAGAAGGGGCCACTCCATACTCGAAGCAGTAAAGGGAAGCGTTACGGAGGAAGCAAGATAGACAAGAGAGGACAACTCCACTGTTGGGCTGTCGGAAACCACAGTCGGGAAATGTGGGACATTCTGTTGTGTGATTGTATGATTCTGTTACCACACGGGTGAAATGAACTACTTTGCTACCCCCGACAAAGATTCCTGCATTATATTATTCACAATGATGAATGTGTAACTATGATGTAGTCCAAATCATTCGACTAACATACAATATCTTGTCTTCAGAAAGCTAATGAGCAAGATTATGATCGGAAAAGTGAATTGTTCTTCTCTGTCTGTAAACTAGATCAATGAACATATACCAAGAAAGTGTTTGTGTATGCCTGATATTCTTACTTACTGTGTGTACAAAAAAAACATGATTTATGGTATCATAGGTTTGATGGGAACTGCCTAGTTTTACTCATTAGTTGACCACAATTACTAGGAGAAACATTTTGGGATCTCAGCAAAACCTGAAAACTGGGGAACTGAAATGGTAAAATTGCAATGTACCCATAAATAAATCAGAAAGCAAATAGAGCCCACAGAGCAGAGCAGCTTTCAATTCATCCATGTGCAAGAAGATAACAATCATTACAGAAATTAAAAAAAAAAAAAAAAAAAAAAGGGGAGAAAAACCATGATGGGAGTAAGCAAAGACAGCTCTGCAAGTGTAGATATGATCTCCAGGCTTGATCTCATTCCTCTGCACTCTGTTCGAGATCAGACCCATCTCCGCTCTTTCTCTCAATCTATGTATTTATGTATATTTCACAAAAAAGAAAAATATTGGATTTGATTCTTATATGATCGGCTCATCAAAGCAGTAGTAGTAGCTCAACAACTGTTTTTAATAATATAATTAATTAATAAATTTATTAATGCCAACATGATGGATGCTGCTCTGGGTTTTCTTGGCTTATTCTCTTTCTCTTTCTCTCATTTTGCTTGGAGGAGTCGTCGTCGTCGTCGTCGAGTTATCAGTTCCGGTGGCTCTTTTATTTCATTTTTTCGAGAAATAAAAAAAAATAGTTGCGGTGAACGTGGATCGAACACGTGACCTTCAGATCTTCAGTCTGACGCTCTCCCAACTGAGCTATCCCCGCTTTTGCACAGTATCAAACTATATACAGGAATTACTGATAACCATTACTGAACAAGCATGATTATGATTTATGTGCTATCACCGGTATTATACAGTAACAAAGTACATACCAAAATTTTATTAATAAGCATCACTTAACAAGCATGATTATGTGGACCGGACTAGATTGACTAGTTGTTCATGGTGATTATTACTTCCTCTCTTCCCATTTCAAAATTAATAATGAAAATCATAGGCCACCATCACTACCTATAGATATATTATCTAAGGGAAAATAAAATAGCCTCGATTATTTTCCAGCGAAGTTGAATAACGTAAGGTGTCTATGTTTAAATACATTGCTGATTTAAATTCCAATGCGGGGATAGCTCAGTTGGGAGAGCGTCAGACTGAAGATCTGAAGGTCACGTGTTCGATCCACGTTCACCGCAATTAAAGTTTTTTGCTTTTTTTTTTGTCTGTCAATTTGTTGATTTGTTTGAAGGATCAGAATGAGAGGGTTATTAGATTTAGTTGTCCCCACCGTACAAGTGTCTGTTTCAGCCGGACTCTTCGGCTGCTGCTTTCACCGAATTAATTTCTGTTTCCCCATAAATTCATCTATTCCTCATCTTCCCTTTTTTCTTTTTCCCCAATTATTATTATTTTTTTTATTAGGTTAATTTGCTTTTATTGTGTCTCAGTTTCTCCTCCGACATACCCAAACATTGTATTCACCAACCCCCACATTCATATTGAATCCAAAAACATAAATAAAAATTGTTTCTTTAATCCTTAATTCCCGATCTTTTTTCATCCCAGATAGAGAAAACAAATACTATGATTAATTTTTTGATATCAGAAGGGCAGGAATTGGTGTTAATTTCATGAAGCCAATGAATGATTATCGTAGCTTAATTACGTATTAGCGTCAGAATATAAGGTGTTATGGAAATTGGGCCTATGTTGATGACGCCAAACCTGTCTTCCTCCTATTCGTCTCACCACCGATCTGTCTGCAAATTAGATTCACAATCATTATTATCTTCCAAAAAACATTCGTTTGTACATGTCAACATCGCCAATGCCGATCGGAAATGTCGATCCCGAATCAGCCGCACGCGATCGCCATCGTTGTATTCTTATTGCATTCCTTCAGATGTCTTTTTCGACCAAGAATCACAAACCCGTTTCTACAGGAATGCCCTTCTGTGATTCGTAGGCCACCATCGCCACCGCCACTCTTTTTTCTCATTGGTTTGTGGCTCATTTCTGCTTCTGCTAATTTTATTTGGTTGTCCTTTTCCTTGTTTTTGCTGCTGCTGCCGCTGTTGTTGTTCTTGTTGTTTATGACCGGAATGAGTTCTGGTGCGGGCTTTGGATTGACTCGTTCTACAGGAGATGGAAGTGGGAGTGGGTATAAAAATGGGAATTTGTTAGGTTTTCCATTGACTCGAGGTAGTTATGATGAGGCTCATGATCAAGAGGTTAATTACGTGGAGAAATGTCTCAAAAACCGACATGTTCGGGTATATTTTCTTTTCTTTTCTTTTCTCTTTTTTTTTTTATTGGGATTTGTGACATTGATAGTTTGTTTTATTGTTTCTGGTATTGGTTTGAATGATGCTCTTATAGTTACTATTATTTGTTGATTTCATTCCATGCCCTGAGATCTTATGACTATGATTTGTTTGTCTGTTAATATTTTGTTTTAAATTTTTTATGGTATTATTCTTCTTGGTATTTAATGTTACCATTACAGGATGTTAATTGATATTGGTTTTGTTTTGCAGTACAATGAAGTCTTAGGCAAGGGCGCATTCAAGACTGTGTATGAATTTGAACCCTGCCCTTTTCTTTCCCCTTCTTTTATCATCTTGTACATTTTATCAATTAACTGTCGAATTATTAATCCATTTGTTTATTCTAGGTACAAAGCGTTTGACCAAGTTGATGGGATAGAAGTTGCGTGGAACCGAATCAAACTAGATGATGTGTTGCGGTCACCTGAAGATTTGGAAAAATTGTACTCCGAGGTTCATCTTCTTAGACAACTGAAGCATGAAAACATTATCAAATTCTATGATTCTTGGATCGATGAAAAAAGGAAGACCATTAACATGATCACAGAGCTTTTCACATCTGGGAGCCTGAGGCAGTGAGTATCTTCTGTTTTTCTCATACTTTGTGGATATGAATTTTTGTTTAGTATACAGTTTTGGCTGTTAGGTACCGGAGAAAGCACAAAACTGTTGATATGAAGGCTATAAAGAACTGGTCTAGGCAGATTCTCCGAGGTTTAGACTACCTTCATAGTCAGAACCCGCCTGTCATTCATAGGGATCTCAAGTGTGACAATATTTTTGTTAATGGAAATCAAGGAGAAGTTAAGATTGGCGACCTTGGATTGGCAACAATCCTGCAGCAACCTACTGCTAAAAGTGTCATTGGTATAGAGTTGTTGAATATCACTTGTTAAAATAGAATAGCATGAGTAGTATTTTATTCCTTTTCTGCTCTTCCATCAGGAACCCCGGAATTTATGGCTCCAGAGCTTTACGAGGAGGAATACAATGAACTCGTCGACATATATTCCTTTGGACTGTGCTTGTTGGAAATGGTGACTTTGGAATATCCTTATTGTGAATGCAAAAATCCAGCTCAAATTTATCGGAAAGTTACATCGGTAAGTTTGCTTATTTCCATATTGGCTACAAATGATATGTGTCTGTCATCTTAAATACATTTTGTATGGCAGGGTGTTAAACCTGCTTCTCTTGGCAAGGTGGCTTCTCCTGAGGTCAAAGAATTCATTGAGAAATGCTTGGTTCCAGCTTCTCAAAGGTTGTCCGCTAAGGAACTTCTTAAAGAGCCCTTTCTTCAAATTGAGCACTCAGAAGTACCTACTCGTGATTCATTGCGAATACCTAATGAAGCACCTAGATTCTTAAGTTCATCCAATTCTGGGTCTCGTTCTATGGACATAGATCCTGAATATAACCAGTCTGTCTGTGCAGAATACAACTATGGAGGTTCTTGTTCTTTAGTGTTGGAGTTTAAACGGTTACATCTGAACAATGAGTTTAGATTGAAGGGGAAGAAAAACGATGACAACTCGGTCTCATTAACCTTGCGGATTGCAGATCAAGGAGGTAAGTAAATATGTTGTTACTGTAGCAAACTAACTAGCATCGATAAAAATAATCTTCCTTTTTTTGTTATTGCAGGCCGAGTTAGGAACATACACTTTTTGTTTTACCTTGATTCAGACACGGCACATGCTGTTGCAGCCGAGATGGTTGAGCAGCTAGATTTAGCAGAACACGATGTAGCTTTCATTGCTGACTTTATTGATTTCCTAATTATGAGAATTTTGCCCGGATGGAAGCCTTCGTCTGATTGTTGTCACTCGAGTGGGGGAAGAAGTGCGAGTGGGCTAACATTGATGGGCGATCAATGGGAGACGCCCTTATCTGGCAGTCCATTACCATTAATGGTCAAGCAAGATGATGCGTATGAGTACCATATTGATCCTCGTACTTTTGTACCAACTGCAGCCGATGGAAATAGCTTACATGGGAACTCCAATTTTGCATCTCCTCATCTTACATTTATTTTATCTCCATGTTCGAATAACTTGTCATATGGATCAGCTACTTCTGAGGTTGTCTTTGGTGAAGACTGTTTGAGAAAGATTGAGATGTGTAAAGGTTCGAGTGGTGAAGTATCTGAAATGGAGTTTAGGGATGTGTATTATAACGAAAGTAGAATGCACGCAACTGAAAGTGGCAATGTTGAATGTCCCCAAGAAATGGTTTCCAAAAATGTCGGGAGAATAAAAACAAGCAGCTCGACTTTGGTAATAAAAGATCCGGAGACAGAGCTGAAGTCGGAGCTTGATGCAATAGAAATACAATATCAGCAATGGTTTCAAGAACTTTCAAGGATGAAGCAAGAAGCGGTGGAGGCCACCAAGAAAAGATGGATGACCAAAAATAAAGTGGTGGTTCATTGAGCTGCTACTGCTGTTTGTTTCTCTCCCTGCCCATGTCCAAGTCTTTTTTTCTTTTTCTTTTATTTTTTAGTTGAGGATTTTTTAATGAGGATTTTATTCTTTGTTTTCTAATTCTTTGTTGTTTTTGGGTTGCTTTGTGTTGTAACTATGGAACCTCGTGCTTCCGATGCAGAACTAATCACCTCTTGAAACCCAGGTGAAATGGCTCTTTTGTACATAACTATTGACTTCTGAATATATTTCCATTTCATTGAGCAAATTGTTTCATTTGTATTAAATTCTGGTGAGGGCTGAGTAATGCAACACTCAGTTTTAATTGACTGCTGTTTTTAATGAATATCATAAATAAATGGGGTGGGTCTGTTGGGCCAATGGCTTTTGCAAATTGCAGTTTGTAGTGCTTTTTCTTAAGCTTTCATGCTATGGAAAACGTATTGTACATCCACATATTGTTTTTCATTTCTTTACTTTTTTTGGGTGGTGTTGGTTCTATACGCATAGACCATATATTTTAATGCCACCCTTTCTATGTTAGAAAGAGGTAGTCTTTGATGAATCTGTCATTTTCAGAGCCATATATTTTTCTTTCTTGATTAAAACATCATAATATATCTATCTTGTTTCGAATCATCATCATCACTCATCAATATTTTATTATAATTGCACAAAAATGAGTTTCCTGTGTCATCATTTGTTATTTCTTGCAAGAATCCCTTTGTAAGAAGATTAGTTGAGAAATAAAGAGCCATTTTGCTTTTGATTCTCCTTGTATATGCACATATAAAAAAGCATAGAAAGAAGATTTGTGTTCTTTGTCTCTGAGAGTAATAAAATAATCGTGTAACTTTGTTTGGAGAATGGGGGATTTGATTGGTCCAAGGTTGTACAGTTGCTACAATTGCAGAAACCATGTTGCTCTTCATGATGATATCGTTTCTAAAGAGTTTCAGGTGATGAAACTGTTGCTCTTCTTTTTCGAATTATTTTTTATATTTTATAAGGATAAGAGAAGAAAGCAATAGAACTTCTTCTGTTTGATGAATGAGTAAGTTATAGTTGCATTTAAAGCAGAGTGAGTGATGAATGATGATCACTGATTTCTCTTTTGTATTTGTCCATATATATTAATTTGAGGGCAGTCACAAAAGGGAAGAGCGTATCTATTTTCACATGCAGTGAATGTGTTTACGGGAAGGAAAGAAGACAGGCAGCTGATGACAGGCATGCACACAGTGGCAGACATAAACTGCAGGGATTGCAAGCAGGTTTTGGGTTGGATGTATGTCAAAGCCTACGAGGATTCTCAAAAGTACAAGGAAGGTAAAGTCGTGCTCGAAAAGTATAAGATTATCAGAGAAAATTGGTAACTGTAAAATAGATCATCTGCTGTGTGAGTTTGTATGAAGATGTACAAATAATATAATAGAGAGAAGGAAGAAAGGGATGCTTGCTTGCTTCTTACAAAGATGTCAACTCTAAAATGTTATCTATCTTCTTCTGTTGTGTATTGTAAACTTGTTGAATAACAATGATATATTAGTTACCAAATATTGTCAGCAATCAAGATAAACAACAAGCAAATACTTAAATCACAAGTATAAGTTGGGCATTTCATTAGTAGTAGTAGTGTCCTCCAATTGGACCTTGGATTTGAAAAGCCCATTGGGCCTTTTCTCATTTCTACGTGAAAATGTGACCAACGCCCAGTAAGATGTCTTATTATTTTTCTCTAAAAATAATAATATGTTAATAGGAGTGAGCGAGTAATTCAAAAGAGAGAGGAGACAGCTCAACAAGCGCAATCATGCATTCTTCATCATCATCACCAGACATCCAATTATGAAACACCAGAATGTAGGCCCTTTTCTTTTCCTTTTTCTCTCTTTTTTTTTTAAATAAAAAATAAAAAATATCCCAACTGCATGCATATGTAATGATGACGATTACTCTTCTTTCCCTTTTTAATCTTACTTGTCCCACCTATAATTAGTAGTAGTTTATTACTAGGGACTTGCTTTTCGCGGTTGCAAAATTGCTATTCGCGGTTATTAATAAAATATTCCATCTCTCTAGAAAAAGAAGGTTTTGAAGAGAATTTGCTTAAAAATCATTCTTGTTGGTGTGATATACGAAAACAAATGAGCTCGTCGGATGAAGATCGTGATAGCGGACCTAACGAGGTAAAAATTTCTTCTTCTCGATCGGAAAAAGTCGAAAAAATGGCCAAACGCCCAACTCGGGCGCCCAAAGTAGCGGTACACGCCCAAGTTGGGCGTGCAGTTGGCAGCTCCACGCCCGGTTCGGGCGCCCGGCAGCCAACTGCACGCCCAACTTGGGCGTGTACCAGTACTTTGGGCGCCCGAGTTGGGCGTCCGGTTCAAACCGTTTTTAAATTTTTTTTTATTTTTTTTTTTTTAAATAATTTTTTTATTCAATACCGATTATTTTACAACTCAATAAACCGTATTTTCTTTTCAGGTCAATACGTCTAGAGTTGAAGTTGATCATACCGATTATTTTACAACAACTCAATTGTTTGACTCGGGGGACGAGTTAGTGGATTGGGCTCGGTCCGTTGCAAGAGCTCTTTTCGTGAAATTAATTAGAAAAAGTACCCCCAAAATAAATAAAGTGTGTCTGACTTGTGACTTGTTCGGAAAGCCTCGAGGAAGTAACGCAGAGCCGTCCTCGAAAAGGTCTGGTAGCAAAAAAATAGAATGTGGTTTTCAAATGGTCGGACGCCGGCGGTTGGACGATAGATGGGAGCTCAGAACAGTATATGGGAAGCACAATCATCATCCGATATACACGTCTGGGCATGGGCTTAGTGCATTGAATGAAGCGGAGTCGAAGATTATCAAGGATCTTTCACAAAGTCATGTGCCGCCCAAGAAGATTTTGGCTAACCTGAGGAAAAATGGCTTGGGTCTCGATGCTTATTCGAAACAAATATACAATGAAAAGGCGAAGTTGAGAAGATTAGCTAGGGGTGACCGTACGGTGATGCAATATTTGATTGAGTTGCTTGAGGAGCATAACTATTACAAGTGGTTCCGTACAGATGAAACGACACATGCAGTTATCGATTTGATGTGGGCTCACCCTCTATCTGTCGAATTGTTAAGTAAGTTTCCGTACGTTATACTACTTGACAGTACTTACAAAACCAATCAGTACAAATTGCCTTTGTTGGAGATTGTTGGTGTTACTCCGGTCGGAAAAATTTTTACTGTTGGAGTGGTTTTTATGCGCCATGAAAATGAAGAGCATTATACATGGGTGTTGCAAAGGTTGAAGAGACTTTTCCCCCCACATACTCTACCTAGTGCACTCGTGACTGATCGCGAGTTAGGGCTCTTAAAGGCGATAGAGAATGTATTTCCGACTGTGCCTCATCTATTATGTCTTTGGCACATTAACATGAATGTGGGGCGTCGTGCTTCAAAGTGTTTTGGCAATAGTAGGCGTCGAGGATTTGCTTTTGTAGTCGGTCCGTGGCAAACTTTGGTAACATCAGTGTGTGAAGAAGATTTCTACCGGAATTATACAGTTTTAGTGAACGATTACGCGAATCATCCACAGTTGATTGAGTACCTCCAAGACACTTGGCTGATATACAAAGAGAAATTTGTAAAAGCATGGACGGATCTAGTTTTTCATCTCGGCAATACATCGACAAGCAGGTATTTATTT